>NC_057804.1:45818713-46013673 GCF_018294505.1 Triticum aestivum
AGCTAAATCTTCGCACGCAAGGAAGTGCGTCCGGGCAAAAAAAATGATTCGCCCCCCTGACTGCTAGGACCCACCAGCTACATCTTCGCAGGCAAGGAAGTGCGTCCGGGCAAAAAAAATGATTCGCCCCCTGACTGCTAGGACCCACCAGCTACATCTTCGCAGGCAAGGAAGTGCGTGACAGTCGGGACCCACCTGGTCCAAGCGTACGTAGCGTTGTCATTCTAGTCGCGAACGTGTACGTACATACTGGTCGATGTAGAGGCGCGCACGTGTCATAGTAGAGGCGCGCACGTAGCATGTACACGTACGTACAGCAGCGAGGGTGCAAGAAAGAAAATACGGCCACGTACGTACATACGGGCAGGGTCTCGAACGCCTACTCGCGCATACGTACATGGCTGGGTCGGAATGGAGAAACAGCGTCGTCATCGTGTTCATGGGGAGCCAACCGGCTGGGTCGGAACGGAATGCGTGGTCGTGTTCATCGGGAGGGCTTGGACGGAACAGGCGATGGAAACGAGGCCTGGCATACCGCACAACGGATGAAACGGACCTCCTATGTTCGGAACGGGGTCCTGTTGATCGAGAGGGGTGTGGCATACTGCAAAACGGACGAAACGGACCTCCTACGGTCGAAACGGGGGTCCTGTTGATCGGGAGGGGTGTGGCGTACCGCAAAACGGACGAAACGGACTTGTGTTGGAGCGCTACGGTCCAAACGGGGGTCCTATTGATCGGGAGGGGTGTGGCGTACCCAAAACGGAGGAAACAGACCTCGTACGGTCGAAACGGGGGTCCTTTTCATTGGGAGGGGTGTGGCGTACCGCAAAACGGGACTCCACGGGATACTGTTCATCTCCACCGTCGACCTCCTCCAGCCTCCACGGGCTACCGTCGACCTCCTCCAACCTCCACGGGCTCCTGTTCATCCAGTCTCCACCGCGCGCTACTCCACCGACTACTGTTCAACCACCCCTCCACCGTCTACTGTTCATCCAGCCCTCCATTGTCTACTGTTCATCCAGCCCCTCACACCACGTGGTCCTGTTCAACCACCCCTCCACGGCCACCCCTCCACCATCTACTGTTCATCCAGCCCTCCACACCACGGGGTCCTGTTCATCCAGAGGCAACGCCACCGCTAACTGTTCATCTAGACCCTCCCCCTACAACATTCACTGTTCATCCAATCGATCAGCTTCAGTTAGCAGCAGTAGCAAAGGAATCGCTCCATCGGGTTCAGTTAACAGCCATCAATCGATCGCTCGGGTTCAGTAACGCGTAGCCTGCAGTGCAATCGCTCGGGTTTAGTTAGAGCCCAACGCCTCGCTTGGGTTCAGTTAGAGCCAACGCCTCGCACACACGCGCGTACCTGTACAAGAGAAACGCGCATCACTCGGCCGCCGACCTCCCACCGTAACCGGCAACTCCCCGAAATTTTCCTCCCCCTTGCTTCTACCATGGTTTTTTCCGTCATGGACGGCCCAAAGAATGTCATGCAGTTGCGTCTCTGGCCCGCCCGGGATGAAAAGCCCATTTTCTGTCATGAATTTTTGTCATATAAGTAGGAGCCCACCACATCTATGATGGTATCGGGTTCTGTCACAATTATCGTCATAGAAGTGTCATATGTATGACAGAAAAAAGTTTCGTTCGGCCCAAAATGTCACGGATGTGTCTTTTTTTAGTGCTTGGTCTCAACACAAGTGTAGGTGGTTCTCTCTCAGAAAATGTATGTTGGAAGTGTAGGCATGTTCTGATGGCTCTCTCCATGAATGAAGAGTGGGTGGAGGGGTATATATAGCCTCCACACAAAATCTAACAGTTACACACAATTTACCAATCTCGGTGGGACCGAATTGAGAAACTCGATCGGACCGATTCAGCAAATGATGTGACCGTTAGGATTTTCGGTGGGACCGACATGCAACTCGGTAGGACTGATATGATTAGGGTTAGGGCATAACGTAATCTCAGTGAGACCGATTACACAAACTCGGTGGGATCGATTTTGGTGATCAGCTAACCAGAGAGTTGGTCAGGTAAACTCGGTGGGACCGATTCACTCATCTCGGTTGGGCCGAAATGTTACGAAGAGGAACAGAGAGTTTGCATTGTAATCTCGGTAGTACCGATTACTCAAACTCGGTGAGACCGATTTTGGTAATGGACATACATAGAGAGATTACAATCCCATCTCGGTGAGACCGAGATCCCTATCGGTGATACCGATTTGCCTAGGGTTTGTGGCAGTGGCTATGACATCTGAACTCGGTGGCGCCAGATAGAAAGAATCGGTAGGGCCGAGTTTGACTTTTGGTTTAGGTCATATGTGGATGTGAGAAGGTAGTTGAGGGCTTTGGAGCATATCACTAAGCACTTTGAGCAAGCAAGCCATTAAACAACACCTCATCCCCTCTTGGTAGTATTGTCTTTTCCTATAGACTCAATTTGATCTTGTATCACTAAAATAGAAAATGTAGAGTCTTGAGCTTGGAGCTTGAGCCAATCTTTTGTCCTTAGCATCTTGAAGGGGTTCCACATCCTCTAGTCCATGCCACTTCATTGTTGAACTTATCTGAAACATACTAGGTAAAAGTGTTAGTCCAACAAGAGATATGTTGACATTAATTACCAAAATCACCCAGGGAGCACTTGTGCTTTCACTTTGTCATCGGTATGTTACTTGCCCGAGATTCGATCATCGGTATCTCAATACCTAGTTCAATCTCTTACCGGCAAGTCTCTTTACTCGTTCCGTGATACTTCATCCCGCAACTAACTCATTAGTCGCAATGCTTGCAAGGCTTATATTGATGAGTATTACCGAGAGGGCCCATAGATACCTATCCAAAACACGGAGTGACAAATCCTAATCTCGATCTATGCCAACCCAACAAACACCTTTGGATACACCTATAGAGAACCTTTATAATCACCCATTTATGTTGTGAGGTTTGGTAGCACGCAAAGTGTTCCTATGGTATTCAGGAGTTGCATACTCTCATAGTCTGAGGAACTTGTATAAGTCATGAAGAAAGCAGTAGCAATGAAACTGACACGATCATAATGCTAAGCTAACGGATGGGTCATGTCCATCACATCATTCTCCTAATGATGTGATCCCGTTCATCAAATGACAACACGTGTCTATGGTTAGGAAACACAACCATCTTTGATTAACGAGCCAGTCAAGTAGAGGCATACTAGAGACTATATGTTTTGTCTATGTATTCACACATGTACTAAGTTTCCGGTTAATACAATTCTAGCATGAATAACAAACATTTATCATGTATTAAGGAAATAAATAATAACTTTATTATTGCCTCTAGGGCATATTTCCTTTAGTCTCCCACTTGCACTAGAGTCAATAATCTAGATTACGTAGTAATGATTCTAACACCCATGGAGCTTTGGTGTTGATCATGTTTTTCTCGTGGAAGAGGCTTAGTCAGTCAACGGGTTTGCAACATTCAGATTCGTGTGTATCTTGCAAATCTCTATGTCCCCCTCCAACACTTGATGACGGATGGAATTGAAGCGTCTCTTGATGTGCTTGGTTCTCTTGTGAAATCTGGATTCCTTTGCCAAGGCAATTGCACCAGTATTGTCACAAAAGATTTTCATTGGACCCGATGCACTAGGTATGACACCTAGATCGGATATGAACTCTTCATCCAAACTCTTTCATTTGCTGCTTCCGAAGAAGCAATGTACTCCGCTTCACACGTAGATCCCTCCATGACGCTATGCTTGGAACTGCACCAACTGACAGCTCCTCCATTCAATAAAAATACGTATCGTTTGAGACTTAGATTCATCCGGATCAGTGTCAAAGCTTGCATCGAAGTAACCATTTACGAAGAGTTCTTTTTCACCTCCATAAACGAGAAACATATCCGTAGTCCTTTTCAGGTATTTCAAGATGTTCTTGACCGTTATCCGGTGCTCCACTCCGGGATTACTTTGGTACTTCCCTGCTATGCTTATAGCAAGACATACATTAGCTGTAGTACACGACATTGCATATATGATAGAACCTATGGCTGAAGCATAGGGAATGACTTTCATTTTCTCTCTATCTTCTGCAGTGGTTGGGCATTGAGTCTGACTCAACTTCACACCTTGTAACACAGGCAAGAACCCTTTCTTTGACTGATCCATTTTTAACTTCTTCAAAACTTTATCAAGGATGTGCTTTGTGAAAGTCCAATTAAGCGTCTTGATGTATCTCTATAGATCTTGATGCCCAACATGTAAGCAACTTCTCCGAGATCTTTCATAGAAAACCTCTTATTCGGGTATCTTTTTATGCTATCTAGAAATTCTATATCATTTCTAATCAACAATATGTCATCTACATATAAGATTAGAAATGCTACAGAGCTCCCATTCACTTTCTTGTAAATACAAGCTTCTCCAAAAGTCTGTATAAAACTGTATGCTTTGATCACACTATCAAAGCGTTTATTCCAACTCCGAGAGGCTTGCACCAGTCCATAAATGGATTGATGGAGCTTGCAAACTTTGTTAGCACCTTTTGGATCGACAAAACCTTCCGGTTGCATCATATACAACTCTTCTTCCAGAAATCCATTCAGGAATGCAGTTTTGACATCCATTTGCCAAATTTCATAATCATAAAATGCAGCAATTGCTAACATGATTCAGACAGACTTAAGCATCGCTACGGGTGAGAAAGTCTCATCGTAGTCAACTCCTTGAACTTGTCGAAAACCTTTCGCAACAAGTCGAGCTTTGGAAACAGTAACATTACCATCTACGTCGATCTTCTTCTTAAAGATCATTTATTTTCTATGGCTTGCCGATCATCGGGCAAGTCCACCAAATTCCACACTTTGTTCTCATACATGGATCCCATCTTAGAATTCATGGCCTCATTTCGCGGAATCTGGGCTCATTATCGCTTCCTCATAGTTCGTAGGTTCATCATGGTCTAGTAACATGACTTCTAGAATAGAATTACCGTACCACTCTAGTGTGGATCTTACTCTGGAAGACCTACGACCTTCGGTGGTAACTTGATCTGACGCTTCATGATTATCATCATTAGCTTCCTCACAAATTGGTGTAGGAATCGCGGGAACTGATTTTTGTGATGAACTACTTTCCAATAAGGGAGAAGGTACAACTACCTCATCAAGTTCTACTTTCCTCCCACTCACTTCTTTCGAGAGAAACTCCTTCTCTAGAAAGGATCCATTCTTAGCAACAAAGATTTTGCCTTCGGATCTATGATAGAAGGTGTACCCAATAGTTTCCTTTGGGTATCCTATGAAGACGCACTTCTCCGATTTGGGTTCGAGCTTATCAGGTTGAAGCTTTTTCACATAAGCATCGCAGCCCCAAACTTTAAGAAACGACAACTTTGGTTTCTTGCCAAACCACAGTTCATAAGGTGTTGTCTCAACAGAATTTGATGGTGCCCTATTTAAAGTGAATGCAGCCGTCTCTAGAGCATAACCCCAAAACGAAAGCGGTAAATCAGTAAGAGACATCGTAGATTGCACCATATCTAATAAAGTATGGTTATGACGTTCGGACACACCATTTCGCAGTGGTGTTCCAGGTGGCGTTAATTGTGAAACTATCCCATGTTGTTTCAAATGAAGACCAAACTCGTAACTCAAATATTCTCCTCCATGATCAGATCATAAAAACTTTATTTTCTTGTTATGATGATTTTCCACTTCACTTTGAAATTCTTTGAACTTTTCAAATGTTTCAGACTTATGCTTCATTAAGTAGATATAACCATATCTGCTCAAATCATCTGTGAGTGTAAGAAAATAATGATACCCACCATGAGCCTCAATACTCACTGGACTGCATACATTGGTATGTATTATTTCAACAAGTCCGTAGCTCGTTCCATTGTTCCGGAGAATGGAGTTTCAGTCATCTTGCCCATAAGGCAAGGTTCGCAAGCAACCAAATGATTCATAATCAAGTGATTCCAAAAGTCCATCAGCATGTAGTTTCTTCATGCGCTTTACACCGATATGACCCAAACAATAGTGCCACAAATAAGTTGCACTATCATTATTAAACTTCAATCTTTTGGATTCAACACTATGAATATGTGTAGCACTACAATCGAGATTCAATAAAAATAGACCACTCAGCAGGGGTGCATGACCATAAAAGATATCACTCATATAAATAGAACAACCATTATTATCTGATTTAAATGAATAACCGTCTCACATTAAACAAGATCCAGATATAATGTTCATGCTCAATGCTGGCACCAAATAACAATTATTCAGGTCTAAAACTGATCCCGATGGTAGATGTAGAGGTAGCATGCCGACCGCCATCACATCGACTTTGGAACCATTTCCCACGTGCATCGTCACCTCGTCCTTAGCCAATCTTCGCTTAATCCGTAGCCCCTTTCACTTTGCCATCCTTCTTATCCGCCAAATACTTGGGAAGTTCCGCTTCCAGTGACCAGTCCCTTTGCAGTAAAAGCACTCAGTTTCAGGCTTAGGTCCAGACTTGGGTTTCTTATCTTGAGCAGCAACCTTTTTGTCGTTCTTCTTGAAGTTGCCCTTCTTCCCTTTGCCCTTTTTCTTGAAAGTGGTCTTATTGACCATCAACACTTGATGCTCCTTTTTGATTTCTACCTCTGCGGCCTTTAGCATCATGAAGAGCTCGGGAATAGTTTTGTTCATCCTTTGCATATTATATTTCATCATGAAGCCTTTATAGCTTGGTGGCAGTGATTGAAGAACTCTGTCAATGACATAATCAACTGGAAGATCAACTCCCAGTTGAGTCAAGTGATTATGGTACCCAGACATTCTAAGTATGTGTTCACTGACATAACTACTCTCCTCCATTTTTCAGCTGTAGAACTTGTTGGAGACTTCATATCTCTCAACTCGGGCATTTGCTTGAAATATTAACTTCAACTCTTGGAACATCTCATATGCTCCATGACATTCAAAACATCTTTGAAGTCCCGATTCTAAGCTGTAAAGCATGGCACACTAAACTATCGAGTAGTCATCAGCTTTGCTCTGCCAGACGTTCTTAACGTCATCAGTAGCATCTGCAGCAGGCCTGGCACCTAGTGGTGCTTCCAGGACATAATTCTTCTGTGCAGCAATGAGGATAATCCTCAAGTTATGGACCCGGTCAGTGTAGTTGCTGCCATTTCTCTAGGAACGCATTAAAATTCAAAGGAACGGTAGCACGGGCCATTGATCTACAACAACATAGACATGCAAAATACTATCAGGTGCTAAGTTCATGGTAAATTAAAGTTCAATTAATCATATTACTTAAGAACTCTCACTTAGATAGACATCCCTCTAATCATCTAAGTGATCATGTGATCCAAATCAACTAAACCATGTCAGATCATCACGTGAGATGGAGTAGTTTTCAATGGTGAACATCACTATGTTGATCATATCTACTATATGATTCATGCTCGACCTTTCGGTCTCAGTGTTCCGAGGCCATATCTGCATATGCTAGGCTCGTCAAGTTTAACCCGATTATTCTGCGTGTGCAAAACTAGCTTGCACCCGTTGTATGTGAATGTAGAGCTTATCACACCCGATCATCATGTGGTGTCTCGGCACGACGAACTGTAGCAACAGTGCATACTAAGGGAGAACACTTGTACCTTGAAATTTAGTAAGGGATCATCTTATAATGCTACCGACGTTCTAAGCAAAATAAGATGCATAAAGGATAAACATCACATGCAATCAAAATATGTGACATGATATGGCCATCATCATCTTGTGCTCATGATCTCCATCACCGAAGCATCATCATGATCTCCAATGTCACCGACACGACACCTTAATCTCCATCGTAGCCACTACAAAAAAGTACACTTCCGTGATGATACATGTTTGTCACAGTAGGTCACATTTTCTGTCATGCATGTACATCCATGACGATTTTATGACAGAATCAAGATAGTCATACATGTTCTGTCGCAGAAGTGTTCCATGACATTACCAAAATTATCATCACGGAAGTGTCCACTTCCATGACGATAAATCGCGCGTCATAGAAGTGCTTTTGTCAAGGGTGACCAACACGTGGCATCCACCGTAACGGAACATCGTTAAGCTATCGGGTCCGGTTTTGGATCTAATAACCCATTAACAGCCCTGGCCAATGGGGATTTTCCACATGTAAAATCATCATTGGCTGGAGGAACATGTGTCGGCTCACCATTGGGATAGATGTCATCCACTCATTGGATCAAAGGCGCCTATGATACGTAGACACGTGGCATGACCCAATAGAGGCCCATTCCTGTGAAAAGGCCAGCCCGTTTGACTTGGTCAAAAGGTGGCGGGCCAGCCCATGGAAAGCCTGTTAACGGCCTGTTCGCGTATATCCCGTTTACAGTCCGCTAACCTAGGGCCCGTTACGATCTATCCGAATTAGGCCCAGTTGCATCATTTGGTCCGTCCAATATAATTCCAGCCCATTTTAACTTCCGGCCCATGTATGGCCCATGACGTCTTTCGGCCCATACGAGGCCCTTTGTAACTCTTGGCCCATTAACGACCCGTGGTGAAACTGGCCCGTAATGAACAGTGTATCACTTTATACCCATTAATGGCACGTGGTGCAACTGGCCCATAATGAACAGTGTATCACTTTATACCCATTAACGGCCCATTATTCGTTGGGCCATTTCCAGACCATGTTATCTTTCGGCCTTCTTAGGGCCCATTTATTCTTGGGCTCATTTCTGGCATTCGTTTACTTATGGCCCGTTACTGTCATTTTTTGCTTGTGGGCCAAATTCAGCCCGTGGTTACAGTCGGCCCATTTGTGGCCTGTTAATATGTTGGGCCGTTTTCATAGCGTCATCAAATACGGTCGATTAACGACGGCCCGTTATGGTCGGCCCATGAACGGACGATTCCAACTCTAGCCCTTTTACGGCCATAATGTGGTCTGTTATTGGCCCATGTTTGGCCAACCGATCATACGTCCCGTAGAAGGCCCATTGATGATACGGCCCGTAGAAGGCCCATTGTGTCTACCGTTCGTATAAGGCCCATTGTTTCTACGCCCCATAGAAGGCCCATTGTTTCTATGGACCTTAGAAGGCCCATTGTTTCTCCGGCCCGTAGGAGGCCCATGGTAACTATAGTAAATATGTAGCCCATGGTTATTGTGGCCTAGTTTTAAAAAATAGGTTATTGCAACCACTAGCAAACCGCGGAAAAAGAACTGCACTGACTACAAGCAAACAAATAAACAAGACAATAAGGAAATAAATAATCAAGCAACTTACGCTAGGCTATCACGGCATTACACATATTACATCCACTGGGCATCATAGTTTGCCACCAGTGCAAATATAGGGAACAAAGCAACATATAAACGTCGCAGCAAAACAAGTCCAGAACTGAAACCACTTCAGAAGAGCTCAAGAAACAATATCCTGGGTACCCATAATGCTAGCAAGATGCTTAGCAAGCTTATTAACTTTCTCTTGTTTGGCGCTTAAATCCTCCAGCATTTGTTGTTGCACCAGAAAGTATGCATCTGAATTCTGCATGGACTTCTTCGGTCCTTCGGCTTCATGTCGCATAACATCTGATCGATGTCTTTCAACTTGAAGTTGAGACACAAGAAGCCGAAGTGATTCAGGCAACGAGTTCAAAGAGCTGGTGCCAGCAGTAGTAGCCAGTAACTCAAACACTACATCAAGACAGGACTTTGGGGTTGTCTCAGTGTCTTCAATATGCTTTTTATCAGCTTTCTTGGAGACCAACAGGGATGTCTCCTATCTTGAGCCTTATCTGCATTACTTCCTTTACCATTGCATAATGGGGTACTCTTCTCCAATATTTTATCCACGTTCTAAAAGAGAAACAAACAAACACATCACAGGTTTACAATGTAGTATATGAAACTCATTTTGGTAAACCAGTTCAGTAGTAAGGTGGACGGGATAACAACATGAAACAATCATATATCTATGTAGTATGGTCACTGTATGGTCTATATCATTCTAGTTTATGTTGCCAAATCAAGATAGATACTGTTCGAATCATATCTATTTAAGACAAAGCAGCATAGACAGAATATAAGTGTGGGAAACTACACAGCAATAAGAACACTTGTAATGTGCATGGCATGAGAACATAACTGTTTATTCAATTTAAACTGAAATCAACATAGAGCAAGTTACAATAGAAAACACGTTAAAGAAACAGGTTTAAAACATACCTGTTGCGCCATTAGAGTTTCAATTGCATCCTTCAAATTTGAAATTAGTTGGTATGAGTAAATACAGTGATGCAAGAGCAAAGTAGTATGAACCATAGCTACGGAACCTGACATGAGAACAATTCTTCTTCTGCTTTAAGCGTTGACTTGGGGTTCGGAGTGGTTGTCCTCGTGCTTTGGACACTGCAGTTGCCTTACTAACTGCTCGTGTTTGGGTGCTCTATGGTGGAGATGGTGCTGTGTCAATGGGAACTAGGTTACTATCTGCTAGGGTTGGGTTAGAAGGGGTGTAGCTGGTTCTCTATCCAACTGGGTAGGGGTACAATCTGCATGAGTCTGCGTTATGTGTGGTGGGGCTGGTTCTTGGGCAAGTACAACCGTGGTTCTATCTGCATCGACAGGTAGCATGATCTTTTCTAAAGACCGTGTTTTTACTCCCACAGACACTGCCATCATCCCCTCCAATTGAAATGGCTGATAAACAAGAAAAGTAATTGAATGTACAAACATTGTAAGATAGACAGGTGCAATGGATAGTAGGGAAGAAAACAGGGCATGAAATAATTCACATTTATGTTGTCTAACCAAACAGAATAGCTGGACATAATTTCACATATATGATATCTAATTAAACAGGATAGCGTGACACAATTTCACATGTATGATGGCTAACTAAACAGGATAGAATGACATACTTCAAAATATGATGACTATGTAAACAGGATGACATGATATAACTATACGATGTGTCTATTAAAGTGGTTGGCATGCCATAAATCACAAACATGTCGTCGATGGAAACATGATGGCATGATATAATTCACGGATAGAATGACATAATTCAAAATATGATGACTATGTAAACAGGATGAGATGATATAACTATATTATGTCTTTAGAAAATGGGTTGGCATGCCATAATTCAGATACATGTTGTCTATGTAAACATCATGGCATGATATAATTCAAATATATGATTTATATACTAAGGAAGTGAGCAGAGGACAATCGCATATATGATGTGTCAACTAAGGAGATGGCATTCAATATTGTGTATATGATGTAAAAACTAAGCATTGCAATACAACATCTGCATGATATGAGTAATATAACCCTGCCAAGTTTGAGCATACACCTCAGGGGGATAATAGGACTGGTCATCTGCCTCTGAATCCTCCTCTGAAGAGCTATCTGTAACCAGCAAGATATATGCTTCAGTAGGTAGCATTGTTTGCTTTGAAGACCTTGTTTTCACTCCAGATTTCTCCATCACCAATTCAAATGGCGGATGCACAGGAAGAGCAGTTGAATATACAAACATTGTTGACAAAAGTAATGATAAATACAAAAAAAGGACGGTTGGCTAAACAACATGGCATTGCATAATTCACATATATAATGCCTTGCAACAAGATAGCATTGCATAATTCACATATATAATGTCTTGCAACAAGATGGCATTGCATAATTCACATATATGGTAATTAGACACTAAACAGGTGGCATTCACACAAAGCATGTCTAAACTAAGCAAATCACATAACAATGCAAGATACCATACGCACGATATGAGCAACATAACCCTGCCAAGTTAGAGCGTGCACCTCGGGGGGAAATAGGACTGGTCATCTATCTCTGAATCATCGGAGGAGGAGCTATCTATAACCATCAAGACATGTGCTTCGTCAGATAGCATTGTCTGCTCTAAAGACCTTGTTTCCACTCCAGATTTTTCCATGACTGTGCCGAATGGCTGATGCACATGAAGAGTAATTGAATGTACTAAAATTGTTGACAAATTTAACACGTAATAAAAAAATGATGGCATGATATAATTCACATATAAGATGACTGGCTAACCAGGGTGGCATTGCAAAATTCACATATATGATTCCTGGCTAAACAAGTTGGCATTCCAGGATTCACATATATGATAAAGAAACTAAACATATGGTATTGACACAAAGCATGTCTAAACTAAGCAGATGACATCTTTGATGTATACAGTAAGCAATGCAAGGCACCATATGCATGATATTACCAATATCAGCATGCCAAGTTAGAGCGAAGACCTCATGGGGTAAATAGGAGTGGTCTTCTCCTTCTGAATCCCCCTCAGAACAGTTATCTTCCTCTTGATTACGATCCGAAATGGGTGGAGGGGGGCTGCCTTTGCGCCCACCATGGAGCGACTTCTGCATGAAATTTTATTGCCACACAAGGCTCATCTCTTTTGTTCTACATGTTCAGTTCCATTGTGTACAATAACTAACATGCATATGAATAAAACATGGTGAGATTATTTAAGGACTACATGCACAAATCCAGAGTGATGGTAGCAAACTGTGGATAGACCCAAAACCAATGATGGCAGGCAGATAATAGCTTTATTTAAAAGTTATAGATAATGGCTCCTTTAATGTTTGTTTGCACCCAACATGAAACTCGTATATAGTAGACACCCGAGATTAACCAGATAGTAGATAGATAGTACTGATTGCTACCCCAATATGTACCCCACAACCATTTAAAAACTCAAGTTTCAGCATTAGTTTGGACCTGACTCGGAGTCTAATAGGTGAACACGATGATAAAGTAGCATGTCATCATATTAAGCGATGCATAACATAAGAAGATATGGAACAATGCGACCTCTCTTGCGGACCCGTGTAGTCCTCAAGGTCATCTGCTCAGTTGATGATGGTAATGCAGTTGTCGTGGCTGCCGGCGGTGGGGAAGAAGATCTGAGGCGGCGAAAGACAGTGTGGAGAGCGGATCCCTGCTGTGGTGAACCCTTCCGTTGTTGGAGCAGCTGAGCTGGGGTGGAACATAGTGTCGCAGGAGCAGGACAATCCACACAAGGTTTTCTTTGACACATATCTATAACAAAAGTAATTGTGTAAGGGCTTGTTTGAATTTGAGGATTCTAACAATGCAGGGATAGGAAATAGACAGGAATAGGATAGGAATGCACATGCAAAACAGAGAATTTAAAAACACAAGATTTCTGCCAATCTGGGTGTTTGATTCACAAGAATTGGAAGATCACAGGATGCAAAGAAGCATGGTGAGAATAAGTCAAACCACAAGAAAATGTACGGTTATAATGCTATTATGCTACTATCTCTTACTCTTGTGCTTCATGAATAGGAATTTGAAAAGGAGGACAAGTGGAAATTAAAATTCCTACGGATTTTCTTTCAAGGAGACACTAAAGGAACAAATCCTACAGTTTTCCTTTGCTCCATTCCTTTGCACCAAATTCATGAAAAGTAGTACCATAGGAAACTTTCCAATTCCTATGTTTTTCATTCACTTTTCCTTTCAAGCACTGGCGATTCTAGTAGGCAGGCTTGAGCAAGGAAAAGCCTACACTAAAAATTGTTTTTGTGCTACTTCTATTACTTTGGAACCAGGCCACTGCCCTACTAGCTCAACTCCCAGGCCCATCGACAAATGCACAGCTCAAATGCGCAAAGATAAATAATGATGGCATTCAAGAGAGTCCATCACGGATAGCTAAGTTGCCTGGTACCTCACTACTTGTCATATAGTAGGATAAAATAATCATATTTCACGTTACTACGTGTGCTCAGTGGACAATATATATAACATGTAGAGTAAAAAAAAGATGCAACAAGTGTACAACCTCTTTGGCGAAGCCATGTCGATCTCAGCATGATTGGGTTGGCTGGTGAGGATGCTCCGGCTGACTTAGCTGTCGAAGGACGGGAAGAAGATCTTAGGCGTTTGGAGATGGAGCCTGAGGTGCTGCTCCGATGTGATGGAGGGTTTTGTCGTTCGAGCAGCTCCGGTGAGTTGTACGACGCCGAGGCTGAAGCAGGACAAGAGAGACAATGTTAACCTGAGTGGAATTCTAATAGCATCTCCAATAGATGATGTACAATACATAACCACAAAGTGCTAGATGTAAAATACATCAGCCGCTCATCTCCGAACTTAAGTGTCAAAACTGAACTTCACTGTCGAGACTGAACTTAACTATCGAAACTGAATTTTGCTATCGAAACTGAATTTTACTGTCGAAACTCAACGCACTAGAGGTGAGGCTACACGTCAGTCGACTGACTTTTTCATCTCTGGTCTGTCGATTTTGCAGCTGTTGGATACGAAATCAAGGGCATGCAGTTCATCTTCAACCTCCACCCCCTAAGCCGCTAGCCACCACCGGCCAAATAGCCGCCCGCGGCCGACAGTGCGCCGCCCCGCCCGCCCCGAAAACGCTCCCCACCGCCGGTCCGCCGCTGCCCCGGCCATCCCTCTAGGACCCCCCGTGTCGAGCTTTTTCTCCAGCGATCCCCATGCCACCACCCCACCATCGTCGGCGACCACTGCTACCTCTTGAGCACTACGTTGGATTTCCCCGAAGAGGAGAGGATGATGCAGTAAAGTAGCGTCAGTATTTCCCTCAGTTTTTGAGAACCAAGGTATCAATCCAGTAGGAGATCACGCACGAGTCCCTCGTACCTACACAAAACGATAGCTACTCGCAACCAACACGATTAGGGGTTGTCAATCCCTTCACGGTCACTTACGAGGGTGAGATCTGATAGAGATGATAAACAATATTTTTGGTATTTTTGATATAGAGATGCAAAGTAAAAAGTAAAAGGCAAAGTAAAAACAAAGCAAGTAAATAAAGTAATGGAGATTGATATGATGAGAATAGACCCGGGGGCCATAGATTTCACTAGTGGCTTCTCTCAAGAGCATAAGTATTCTACGGTGGGTGAACAAATTACTGTTGAGCAATTGATAGAAAAGCGAATAATTATGAGATTATCTAGGTATGATCATGTATATAGGCATCACGTCCAAAACAAGTAGATCGAAACGATTCTGCATCTACTACTATTACTCCACTCATCGACCGCTGTCCAACATGCATCTAGAGTATTAAGTTAAAAACAGAGTAACGGCTTAAGCAAGATGACATGATGTAGAGGGATAAATTCATGCAATATGATAAAAAATCATCTTGTTATCCTCAATGGCAACAATACAATACGTGCCTTGCAACCCTTTCTGTCACTAGGTAAGGACACCGCAAGATTGAACCCAAAGCTAAACACTTCTATTGCAAGAACTACCAATCTAGTTGGCCAAGCCAAACGGATAATTCGAAGAGACTTGCAAAGATAACTCAATCATACATAAAAGAATTCAGAGAAGAATCAAATATTATTCATAGATAAGCTGGATCATAAACCCACAATTCATCGGTCTCAACAAACACACCGCAAAAAGAAGATTACATCGAATAGATCTCCACAAGAGAGGGGGAGAACATTGTATTGAGATCCAAAAAGAGAGAAGAAGCCATCTAGCTACTAGCTATGGACCCGAAGGTCTGAAGTAAACTAATCACACTTCATCAGAGAGGCTATGGTGTTGATGTAGAAGCCCTCCGTGGTAGATGCCCTCTCCGGCGGAGCTCCGGAACAGGCCCCAAGATGGGATCTCGTGGATACAGAAAGTTGCGGCGGTGGAATTAGGTTTTTTTGGCTCCGTTTCTGATCTGACGGAGGTACGTAGGTATATATAGGAGGAAGGAGTACGTCGGTGGAGCAATAGGGGGCCCACGAGGTGGGGGGGGCGCCCAGGGGGCGCGCCCTCCACCCTCGTGACCTCCACGGCTGCTCCTTGGAGCAGGATCCAAGTCTCCTAGATCACGTTCGGTGAGAAAATCACGTTCCCGAAGGTTTTATTCCGTTTGGACTCTGTTTGATATTCTGTTTCTTCGAAATACTAAAATAGGCAAAAAAAACAGCAATTCTGGGCTGGGCCTCCGGTTAATAGGTTAGTCCCAAAAATAATATGAAAGTGGAAAATAAAGCCCAATATAGTCCAAAACAGTAGGTAAAGTAGCATGGAGCAATCAAAAATTATAGATACGTTGGAGACGTATCAAGCATCCCCAAGCTTAATTCCTGCTCGTCCTCGAGTAGGTAAATGATAAAAAAGAATTTTTTATGCAGAGTGATACTTTGGCATAATTTCAATGTAAAGCTTCTTAATTGTGACATGAATATTCAGATCCGAAAGATTCAAGACAAAAGTTCATATTGACATAAAAGTAATAATACTTCAAGCATACAAATTAAAGCAATCATGTCTTCTCAAAATAGCATGGTTAAAGAAAGTTATCCCTACAAAATTATATAGTCTGGCTATGCTCTATCTTCATCACACAAAGTATTTAATCATGCACAACCCCGATGACGAGCCAAGCAATTGTTTCTTGCTTTAGAAATCTCAAACTTTTTCAACTTTCACGCAATACATGAGCTTGAGCCATGGACATAGCACTATAGGTGGAATAGAATGGTGGTTGTGGAGAAGACAAAAAGGAGAAGATAGTCTCACATCAACTAGGCGTATCAATGGGCTATGGAGATGCCCATCAATAGATATCAATGTGAGTGAGTAGGGATTGCCATGCAACGGATGCACTAGAGCTATAAGTATATGAAAGCTCAAAAAGAAACTAAGTGGGTGTGCATCCAACTTGCTTGCTCACGAAGACCTAGGGCACTTTTGAGGAAGCCCATCACTGGAATATACAAGCCAAGTTCTATAATGAAAAATTCCCACTAGTATATGAAAGTGACAACATATGAGACTCTCTATCATGAAGATCAGGGTGCTACTTTGAAGCACAAGTGTGAAAAGGATAGTAGCACTATCCCTTCTCTCTTTTTCTCTCATATATTTTTTTATTTGGCCTTTCTCTTTTTTTATGGCCACCTTTTTTTTATTTGGGCTTCTTTGGCCTCTTTTATTTTTCATAAAGTCCGGAGTCTCATCCCGACTTATGGGGGAATCATAGTCTCCATCATCCTTTCCTCACTGGGACAATGCTCTAATAATGATGATCATCACACTTTTATTTTTCTTACAACTCAACAATTACAACCCGATACTTAGAACAAAATATGACTCTATATGAATGCCTCCGGCGGTGTACCGGGATATGCAATGAATCATGAGTGACATGTATGAAAGAATTATGAATGGTGGCTTCGCCACAAATACAATGTCAACTACATGTACATGCAAAAAGCAATATGACAAAAGTAATGCATGTCATATGAACGGAACAGTGGAGAGTTGCATGGCAATATATCTCGGAATGGCTAGGTATGGTGGCTGTTTTGAGGAAGGTATATGGTAGGTGTATGATACCGGCGAAAAGTGCGCGGTATTAGAGAGGCTAGCAATGGTGGAAGGGTGAGAGTGCGTATAATCCATGGACTCAACATTAATCAAAAGAACTCATGCACTTGTTGCAAAAATTTAGAAGTCATCAAAAACCAAAGCATTAAACGCATACTCCTAGGGGGATAGATTGGTAGGAAAAGACCATCGCTCGTCCCCGACTGCCACTCATAAGGAACACAATCAATAAATAAAATTGTGCTCTGACTTCATCACAAAGTGGTTCACCATACGTGCATGCTACGGGAATCACAAACTTCAACACAAGCATTCTTTAAATTCATAATCACCCCAACTAGCATTGCTTTGATAGTATCACCTCCATATCTCAAAACAATAATCAAGCATCAAACTTATCTTAGTATTCAACGCACTCAAAAGAAAGTTTCACAAATCTTGAATACCAAGTATATTAACTTTAAGAAAATTACCATGCCATTAACAACTCTCAAACTAATCTAAGTGAAGCATGAGAGATCAATAGTTTCTTTAAAACAAATCCACCACCGTGCTCTAAAATATCTAAGTGAAGTACTAGAGCAAAAATTATTACGCTCAAAAGATATAAGTGAAGCACTATGAGCAAAACTATCAAGCTCAAAAGATATAAGTGAAGCACATAGAGTATTCTAGCAAATTCCAAATCATGTATGGCTCTCTCAAAAGGTGTGTACAACAAGGATGATTGTGGCAAACTAACAAGCAAAGACGCAAATAATACAAGACGCTCCAAGCAAAACACATGAAATGTAGTGAATAAAAATATAGCTCCAAGTAAATTACCGATGGAAATAGACGAAAGAGGGGATGCCTTCTGGGGCATCCCCAAGCTTTGACTTTTTGGTGTCCTTGGATTATCTTGGGGGTTCCATGGGAATCCCCAAGCTTAGGCTCTTGCCACTCTTTGTTCCATAATCCATCAAAAGAATTCCCCCAAAACTTGAAAACTTCACAACACAAAACTCAATAGAAATCTCGTGAGCTCCGTTAGTGAAAGAAAACAAAAGACTACTTCAAGGTACTGTAATGAACTCATTATTTATTTATATTGGTGTTAAACCTACTGTATTCCAACTTCCTTATGGTTTATAAACTAATTTATTAGCCATAGATGCATTGAAATAAGCAAACAACACACGAAAAACAGAATCTGTCAAAAACAGAACAATCTGTAGCAATCTGTAACTAACACAAACTTCTGGAACTCTAAAAATTCTACCAAACTAGGACGTACTGGAAATTTTGTTTATTGATCAGCATCAAAAAGAATCAACGCAAAAGCTCGTTCCTGTGATTTATTGAATTTTTCTCGTGAGAGCAAAGTTTTTGTTTTTCAGCAGAATCAAATCAACTATCATCATAGCTTATCCTATAGGTTCTACTTGGCACAAACACTAATTAAAACATAAAACCACATCTAAACAGAAAGTAGATGGATTATTTATTCCTAAACAGAAGCAAAAATAAAAAACACAAAATAAAATTGGGTTGCCTCCCAACAAGCGCTATTGTTTAACGCCCCTAGCTAGGCATAAAAGCGAAGATAGATCTAGGTTTTGCCATCTTTGGTAGGCAATCCATAAGTGGCTCCCATATAGATTCATATGGTAACTTTATTTTCTTTCTAGGGAAGTGTTCCATACCCTTTTTCAAGGGAAACTGGAATCTAATATTCCCTTCGTTCATATCAATAATCGCACCAATCGTTCTAAGGAAAGGTCTACCAAGAATAATAGGACATGAAGGATTGCAATCTATATCAAGAACGATAAAATCTACGGGCACATAATTCCTATTTGCAACAATAAGAACATCATTAATTCTTCCCATAGGCTTTTTAACAATGGAATCCGCAAGATGCAAGTTTAGAGAGCAATCTTCAAAGTCACGGAAATCTAGCAAATCACACAAAGTTTTGGGAATAGTGGAGACACTAGCACCCAAATCACACAAGGCATGAAACTCATAATCTTTAATTTTAATTTTGATAGTAGGTTTCCACTCATCATAGAGTTTTTTAGGGATAGAAACTTTCAACTCAAGTTTTTCTTCATAAGATTGCATCAAGGCATCAACAATGTGTTCGGTAAAGGCCTTATTTTGACTATAAGCATGAGGAGAATCTAGCACGGATTGCAACAAGGAAATACAACCAATCAAAGAGCAATTTTCATAATTAAATTCCTTGAGATCCAAAATAGTGGGTTTAGCAGCATCAATATTTTTATTTCTTTCAATCCTACTTTCATCAATTTCATCATCAAGATCTAGAAACTCCAAATTCTTAGAACGCCTTCTAGGTAAGGGAAGATCATATTTAGTTTCATCAAGATTCATATTGCAAAACAAAGATTTAATGGGGGGCACATCAATAACTTTTAGATCTTCATCTTGATTTTCATAGGAATTGGAAGAACACGCTTTAATAAAGGCATCTTTGGAAGCATGCATCCTAGCGGTTCTTTCCTTGCACTCATCAATGGAAATTCTCATAGCTTTGAGAGAGTCATTGATATCATGCTTAGGAGGAATAAATCTAAGCTTTAAAGAATCAACTTCAAGAGAAATTCTATCAACATTCCTAGCCAAATCATCTACTTTAAGCAATTTCTCTTCAAGCAAAGCATTAAAATTCTTTTGTGAATTCATAAACTCTTAACACTACTCTCAAATTCAGAGGGCATCTTATTAAAATTTCCATAAGAGTTGTTGTAGGAATTTCCATAATTATTAGAAGGATTACTAGGATAAGGCCTAGGATTAAAATTCCCTCTATACACGTTATTTCCAAAACTATTCCTACCAACAAAATTCACATCCATAGATTCATTATTATTCTCAATCAAAGTAGATAAAGGCATATCATTGGGATCAAGAGAAGTATTTTTAGTAGCAAACATCTTCATAAGTTCATCCATCTTTTCACTCAAAACATTGATTTCTTCTATAGCATGCACTTTTTTACTAGAAGATCTTTCGGTATGCCATTGAGAATAATTAGCCATAAAATTGTCAAGAAATTTTGTAGCATCCCCTAATGTAATTTCCATAATCGTGCCTCCCGCGGCCGAATCTAAAAGATTTCTAGAAGCAAAATTTAATCCGGCATAAAAAATTTGTATGATCATCCATAAATTTAAACCATGAGTAGGGCAATTACGAAGCATCAATTTCATTCTTTCCCAAGATTGGGAAACATGCTCATGATCAAGTTGTTTAAAATTCATAATATCATTCCTAAGAGTGATGATCTTAGCAGGAGGAAAATACTTAGAGATAAAAGCATCTTTGCACTTGTTCCAAGAATCAATACTATTTTTATGCAAAGATGAAAACCAAATTTTAGCAGGATCTCTAAGTGAAAACGGAAATAACTTCAATTTGACAATATTGGTATCCGTATCTTTCTTCTTTTGCATATCACACAAATCAACAAAATTGTTTAGATGAGTAGCGGCATCTTCACTAGGAAGGCCGGCGAATTGATCTTTCATAACAAGATTTAGCAAAGCGGTATTGATTTCACAAGACTCATCATTATTAAGAGGAGCAATCGGAGTACTAAGGAAATCATTATTATTGGTATTTGAGAAATCACACAACTTGGTATTATCTTGTGCCATGGCAACAAGTAATCCAACACACAAGCAAAAAAAGAGAAACGAGAAAAAAAAGCAAAAGAGAAAGAGAGGAGGAGATTGGGAAAGAGAGGGCGAATAAAACGGCAAGGGTGAAGTGGGGGAGAGGAAAACGAGAGGCAAATAATGTAATGCGAGAGATATGGATTGTGATGGGTACTTGGTATGGTTGACTTTTGCGCAAACTCCCCGGCAACGGCGCCAGAAATTCTTCTTGCTACCTCTTGAGCACTGCGTTGGATTTCCCCGAAGAGGAGAGGATGATGCAATAAAGTAGCGTAAGTATTTCCCTCAGTTTTTTAGAACCAATGTATCAATCCAGTAGGAGATCACACACGAGTCCCTCGTACCTACACAAAACGATAGCTACTCGCAACCAATGCGACTAGGGGTTGTCAATCCCTTCACGGTCACTTACGAGGGTGAGATCTGATAGAGATGATAAACAATATTTTTGGTATTTTTGATATAGAGATGCAAAGTAAAAAGTAAAAGGCAAAGTAAAAACAAAGCAAGTAAATAAAGTAATGGAGATTGATATGATGAGAATAGACCCGGGGGCCATAGGTTTCACTAGTGGCTTCTCTCAAGAGCATAAGTATTCTACGGTGGGTGAACAAATTACTGTGGAGCAATTGATAGAAAAGCGAATAATTATGGGATTATCTAGGTGTGATCATGTATATAGGCATCACGTCCAAAACAAGTAGATCGAAATGATTCTGCATCTACTACTATTACTCCACTCATCGACCGCTGTCCAGCATGCATCTAGAGTATTAAGTTAAAAACAGAGTAACCCCTTAAGCAAGATGACATGATGTAGAGGGATAAATTCATGCAATATGATAAAAAACCCCATCTTGTTATCCTCGATGGAAACAATACAATACGTGCCTTGCAACCCTTTCTGTCACTAGGTAAGGACACCTCAAGATTGAACCCAAAGCTAAACACTTCTCCTATTGCAAGAACTACCAATCTAGTTGGCCAAGCCAAACAGATAATTCGAAGAGACTTGCAAATATAACTCAATCATACATAAAAGAATTCAGAGAAGAATCAAATATTATTCATAGATAAGCTGGATCATAAACCCACAATTCATCGGTCTCAACAAACACACCGCAAAAAGAAGATTACATCGAATAGATCTCCACAAGAGAGGGGGTGAACATTGTATTGAGATCCACAAAGAGAGAAGAAGCCATCTAGCTACTAGCTATGGACCCGAAGGTCTGAAGTAAACTACTCACACTTCATCGGAGAGGCTATGGTGTTGATGTAGAAGCCCTCCATGGTAGATGCCCTCTCCGGCGGAGCTCCGGAACAGGCCCCAAGATGGGATCTCGTGGATACAGAAAGTTGCGGCGGTGGAATTAGGTTTTTTTGGCTCCGTTTCTGATCTGACGGAGGTACGTAGGTATATATAGGAGGAAGGAGTACGTCGGTGGAGCAACAGGGGGCCCACGAGGCAGGGGGCGCGCCCAAGGGGGGCGCCCTCCACCCTCGTGACCTCCATGGCTGTTCCTTAGAGCAGGGTCCAAGTCTCCTGGATCATGTTCGGTGAGAAAATCACGTTCCCGAAGGTTTTATTACGTTTGGACTCCGTTTGATATTCTATTTCTTCGAAATACTGAAATAGGCAAAAAAACAGCAATTCTGGGCTGGGCCTCCGATTAATAGGTTAGTCCCAAAAATAATATGAAAGTGGAAAATAAAGCCCAATATAGTCCAAAATAGTAGGTAAAGTAGCATGGAGCAATCAAAAATTATAGATACGTTGGAGACGTATCAACCACCACCCCCACCCTGAACCCTAAGATAGATAGTGGGGTACCTCTCCGGCGAGCCCCCCTCCCCACTGCGGCTGGTTCTTCCTTAACTCCGGCGAGCGCCCCCCCCTAAAAATCGACCGACCCAAAAGTCGATTCAGTCGACTGAAGTGTAGCTAAATCGGAGCAGCATCACAAGCAAGAGCAAGAGTGAGATCAGCAGCGCGAGCAAGAGCAGACCAGGCAGGGGACCGAGAGCAAGAGCAGAGCAGCAGCGCGAGCGAGAGCTAAAGCAGTAGTAGCTCCTATTGATGTGGACGTCGTCGCTGAGGGAGCAACGCCGTGGAGGAAGTGGCCGGCGATGCCGCCGTGGATGGTGTCGCGTCGTGTCGGCTCGGGACCGAGCGCCAGCAACACCGTGAGATCTAATCAAGAAGAAAATGTGGTGATTAGTGTACAACCTCTTTGGTGGCGCCGATTAGGCTGCAGGTTCATCTGAGGAAACGATGATGATGCTGCTCTTCCGGTGGTGAAGGTGAAGATGGTGGTGTGGGAATGTAGGTGGCGCGAAAGATGAGGGGAACGTCGGGGCAGCTCCTTGGAGGTGGAGGACGGGGTGGCTGAACTGGCGAGACGACATGATCGACGACTGATCCTCATCCGATACGATTGATGAGGGACGTCGAGGTGTTGTTGTGGACTCTTCGGAGAAGAGGCTCCGGCTGGGTGGCGGATGGAGGAGGGTGTGGGGCTTCGCGGGTTTTCATGGCCTCGGTGTATGAATGGGTGGGCGGATGGGATGGGAGTGGGGAACCATGGCTTAGGGACGCGCTTGTCCGAAATATGGGGTAAGTTACGAAAGTACCCCCACCGATTTGAGGCGGTTCTTTCAGTTCAGGGGTATCACGGGCATTTTGCGTGTCGGGATTTCACAGGAGGTAAGAGTTTTCGCGCATGTTGTAATTTTGGAATAGCAAGACGCGGGTTGAGATGAAGAGAGTTGTCAGAGCACAACGAGACAAAGATATATCTTAAATATTTCGGG
The DNA here is from genome assembly GCF_018294505.1 of Triticum aestivum. Lineage (NCBI taxonomy): Eukaryota > Viridiplantae > Streptophyta > Magnoliopsida > Poales > Poaceae > Triticum > Triticum aestivum. The sequence continues at coordinate 45,842,662 of NC_057804.1, forward strand.
GTAACAAGGCGCGGGTTGAAGAGGCGGGAGTTTCGCAACACGATAAACAGAGACGCTAGCTTGAAATTTCAGCATAACAAGGTGTTGCTTGAAATTTCGGGAGAACAAGCTTAACGTGTACCCCAAAAAAACAATTCGCACCTCATCACTAGAGAGAGACATGTCCCGTTTTACTAATACTACTAGAAATGAATTCAAATACAACAAAAAAATAAAAAAATCAGGACAACAAACATTATGTGTACAGTACCAAAACAATTTGCACTTCCCTCAACAATAAAAAAACAATGTGTGTTGTCTAGCATATGGACTAAATTTGAGTACATTTTCCCTGTTTGAATGGGATTGTACTCGGGTTAGTTATACAACCATCTAAATATTATCTTCACAACACATGACATGAATATAGGAGAAGTAAATTCCTATATAAATACGAATTACATGTACATACGATCTCAAATTCAAATATATGTATCCATTTTGTGTTGAATTCAAATCATAGTACATGTATGCTCTAGCTAGATGTTCGGAATCTAAACCATGTATGATATACTATGTACAATGTGTTTAACACGCACAACACACACACACAAACACCATTTAGACTAGTAAGGTACACGTGCATTGCACGCAAGAGATTTGGCAACCAAATTATGAATAAATACCACATTATAGCATGTAAGCTTTGAGTCATATATGCATGATGTAGATGTTCGTTTAATTCTTATAGTTCATTTCATTCAAAATCATCTAGTTTTTATAAGAAAGCTAATATATTTTAAGATTCATGGAATTGTGCGTTGTAAGGCATAAAGTAAAAACAAATAATGGCAAATCATGTAGAAAAACATTTGGGCAATTCTAATACGGAAGATTCTAGAACAAAGAAGAAGTGCTTGTGTTTTGAAGTTTGCGCATTATGCTTAAGTTCAAACATGGAGTCTTCTAGATTGTACATGTGGCAAAATCTGGTGCAATCTAGATGATATCCGACGGCAGTAGTGCTCAAATTTGCCATCTCCGCACCATCGAATTGGCCTCATCCAACGACCATCTTTCAAAGTTAAAGTTATCCACACATTATATAAAAAATATGTAATATAATATATATAGGGGTATAGATATAGACATGTGATGTGAAAGCCACCCATCATCTCCAATTAGAACAGTGTGTCCATGAGCGGATGCAATGTGGCCAAATGATGCCTGCCATCAGTATCTCAAATTCAAATTAGTTTGACCTTGTTAAATGTGTATACATTACAACATGCTCGTTTCCAAACCACACTGCGCAGATCTCCGTTATATGCATGCATGCATGGGTTTCAAACATCATGGTCTCTTATTCGAATATTTGAATTCAACTTTACATTGATTATGACCTCACCTAGTCTTTTACACCCACACAATCGTCTTCTCTTTATAATTGTACCACTAACTTTCTCTCATGCATGCATGCACACACACTACCAGTTGGCATTATCCATCACACACATGCAATCTTTTTCTTTAGGTCGGTCTCCCATGAAGGCACGCACACACACATCCCCCTCTCCATCATATCGGGCATTCTTTATCTCTCACGTGCATGCGCAACTATCGATGCTCCTCTATGTGTGTGTGTATAGCTCGGTCTTTCGTAGTTTTCCACACAAACCGATCAATCTATATATCTTGTGAGCTCTCACCCTCTTTCCCACGTCCATATCGATCAATCTATACCTCTCTATATAGGATTACATATATAGCTAATACACCCACATTAATTATATATCCAACGTCCCCCTCTCATCATCCATGCCTTCTGCTTCATCTCTCAAACGCGCGCACAATGGCGAAGACAGGGGGCATCAAGGGCCCTCCGCCCTAACATCACTATATATCGAGGCTAATATGAATGTGATCATTAGACAGTTGCTGGTAAAAATGGTTTAAGTTGATGAATTGTCCCTCTTCGTAAAGCATTAGCAATTCTTGGCCCCCTAGCTCTTGTATTTTTCATGGCTCCGCCACTGCGTGCAACAGCGCACATTCTCGCCCCCTATCTCTAAATATCGATCTCGCACTTGTGCACTCCTTCATAGTCTCCCTCCACTCGTCCCCTCGCACCATCTTCCAGCCCCCCACTGGATTTTGCCACATGTACAATCTAGCAGACTCCATGGTTGAACTTAAGCATAATGCACAAACCTCAAAACAACAGTGGTTCTCCTTTGTTCTAGAATCTTCTGTATCATAACTGCCAAAACTTTTTTTCTAGTTGAATTGCCATCATTTGTTTTTACTTTATGCTTTACAACGCACAATTCCATGAATCATAAAATAGATTAAGGGCTTCTTTGATTCAAAGGATTCTCAAAGGAATTTTGGAGGATTCTAATCCTTAGGAATTTTTCCTATCTTGGTTGTTTGATTCATAGGATTGTAAACCATAGGAATTTTTCCATATGATTCATTTGCACTAGATTTCATCGGAAACATCCCATCCACTCAAACCTCTTTGAAAGAATTCTATGTTTTTTCTATGCACAATCAAACACTCGTACAATCCTGTAGGATTCAAGACGACATTCCACTCTAATCCCATGTTTTCCTATTCCCGCATTTTGGAAATCCTACGAATCAAAGAGGCCCTAGCTTTTTTATAAAAACTAATTGATTATGAATGAGATGAACTATAAGAATTAAACGAATGTCTACATTAGGCATATATGACTCAAAGCTTACATGCTATAGTGTGGTATTTATTCATAATTTGGTTGCAAAATCTGATGCGTGCGATGCACGTGTACCTTACTAGTACTTCGAGTATGTGCAAAACACGTAAATTAGAATTGCAATGGCACGCTGATACGTCTCCAACGTATCTATAATTTTTGATTGTTCCATGCTATTATATTACCCGTTTTGGATGTTTATGGGCTTTACTTTACACTTTTATATCATTTTTGGGACTAACCTACTAACCGGAGGCCCACCCCGAATTGATGTTCTTTTGCCTGTTTCAGTGTTTTGAAGAAAAGGAATATCAAACGGAGTCCAAACGGAATGAAACCTTCAGGAGCGATCTTTTTGGAACAAACATGATCTAGAGGAATTGGAGTAGAAGTCAAGAAACAAGCGAGGCGGCCACGAGGGTGCCCGGCGCGCCCCCTACAGGTGGGCGCGCGCCCCACCCTCATGGGCCCCTCGAGCATCCACCGACCTACTTCTTCCTCCTATATATACCCATGTACCCCGAAAACATCAGAAGCGACCACAAAAACCTATTTCCACCGATGTAACCTTCTTTATCCGCGAGATCCTGATTACCCACAAGTGTAGGGGATCACAACAGCTTTCGAGGGTAGCATATTCAACCCAAATTTATTGATTCGACACAAGGGGAGCCAAAGAATATTCTTGAGTATTAGCAGTTGAGTTGTCAATTCAACCACACCTGGATAACTTAGTATATGCAGCAAGGTTTTTAGTAGCAAAGTAGTATGATAGTAATGGTAACAGTGGTAAAGATAAAGATAGCAAAAGTAATATTTTTGGGTTTTGTAGTGATTCTAACAGTAGCAACAGAAAAGTAAATAAGCGAAGCACAAGATGTGAAAAGCTCATAGGCAATGGACAAGTGATGGATAATTATGTCAGATGCGATTCCTCATGTAATAGCTATAACATAGGGTGACACAGAACTAGCTCCAATTCATCAATGTAATGTAGGCATGTATTCCGAATATAGTCATACGTGCTTATGGAAAAGAACTTGCATGACATCTTTTGTCCTACCCTCCCGTGGCAGCGGGGTCCTATTGGAAACTAAGGGATATTAAGGCCTCCTTTTAATAGAGAACCGGACCAAAGCATTAACACACAGTGAATACATGAACTCCTCAAACTACGATCATCACCGAGAAGTATCCCAATTATTGTCACTTCGGGGTTGTCGGATCATAACACATAATAGGTGACTATAGACTTGCAAGATAGGATCAAGAACACACATATATTCATAAAAACATAATAGGTTCAGATCTGAAATCATGGCACTCGGGCCCTAGTGACAAGCATTAAGCATAGCAAAGTCATATCAACATCAATCTCAGAACATAGTGGATACTAGGGATCAAACCCTAACAAAACTAACTTGATTACATGGTAAATCTCATCCAACCCATCACCGTCCAGCAAGGGTGTGGACAGGGTGTGGGGCCCCTGGTCTTCATCTTTTGCCAGTATTTTTTATATTTTCTGAAACTTGTCTCCGGGGATTTTCAGGTCATTCTGAGAACTTTTGTTTTCTACACATGAAACAACATCATGGTAATTCTGCTGAAAATAGTGTCAGTCCGGGTTAGTTTCATTCAAATCATGCAAGTTAGAGTCCAAAACAAGGGCAAAAGTGTTTGGAAAAGTAGATACGTTGGAGACGTATCAACTTTCCCAAGCTTAAACCTTTGCTTGTCCTCAAGCAATTCAGTTGATAAACTGAAAGTGATAAAGAAAAACTTTTACAAAGTCTGTTTGCTCTTGTTGTTGTAAACATGCAAAGCCATCATTCAGGTTTCAGCAAATATTATGAACTAACTATACTCACAATAACACCTCGATCTCACAATTACTCATATCAATAGCATAATCAGCTAGCGAGCCATAATAATAAAACTCGGATGACAACACTTTTTCAAAACAATCATAACATGACATAACAAAATGGTATCTCGCTAGCCCTTTCTGAGACTGCAAAACATAAATGCAGAGCACCTTTAAAGATCAAGGACTGACTAAACATTGTAATTCATGGTAAAAGAGATCCAGTCAAGTCATACCCAATATAAACCAATAGTAATACATGCAAATGACAGTGTGCTCTCCAGTGGGTGCTTTTTAATAAGAAGGTGATGACTCAACATAAAAGTAAATAGATAAGCCCTTCACAGAGGGAAGCAGGGATTTGTAGAGGTTCTAGAGCTTGATTTTAAAATAAAGATTGAATAATATTTTGGGCGGCATACTTTCACTGTCAACACAACAACTATGAGATGGTTGTATCTTCCATACTACATGCATTATAGGCAGTTCCCACGCAGAATGGTAAAACTTTATACTCCCCCACCACCAACAAGCATCAATCCATGGCTTGCTCGAAACAACGAGTGCCTCCAACTAACAACAGCCCTGGGGGAGTTTTGTTTTATTATATTGATTTGCTTTGATCTTTTTGGATCATGGGACTGGGCATCCCGGTTACCGGCCCTTTCTCGTGAATGAGGAGCAATATTGCCTTGCTCAGAAAATATAAGTGAAGCACGTACATTATTCTAATAAATCACGATTCATGCGTGTCTCTCCCAGAAGGTGTGTACAGAAAGGATGATTGTGGTAAACTAAAAAGCAAAGACTCAAATCATACAAGACGCTCTAAGCAAAACACATATCATGTGGTGAATAAAAATATAGCCTCAACTAAAGTTACCGATAGACGAAGACGAAAGAGGTGATGCCTTCCGGGGCATCCCCAAGCTTAGGCTTTTGGTTGTCCTTGAATATTACCTTGGGGTGCCTTGGGAATCCCCAAGCTTAGTCTCTTGACACTCCTTATTCCATAGTCCATCAAATCCTTACCCAAAACTTGAAAACTTCACAACACAAAACTCGACAGAAAATCTCATGAGCTCCGTTATTATAAGAAAATAAATAACCACTTTTGGGTACTGTTGCAAACTCATTCTTTATTTATATTGGTGTAATATATACTGTATTCCAACTTCTCCATGGTTCATACCTCCCGATACTACCCGTAGATTCATCAAAATAAGAAAACAACACACGAAAAACAGAATCTTCAAAAAACATAACAGTCTATAGTAATCTATAACTCTCGAATATCTCTGTAAATCCAAAAATCCATAAAAAATAGGAAAAGCTAAGAAAATTGTTTACCAATTAATAGCAACAGGAATCAGATCAAAATCACGTTTATGTGAATTTTCAAAACTAATTTACTAAGCGTAAAAGGTTCTGATTTTCAGCAGAATCCACACAACTATCACCGTAAGCTATCCTAAAGGTTCTACTTGGCACAAACACTAACTAAAACATAAAACCACATCTAACCAGAGGCTAGATGAATTATTTATTACTAAACAGGAGCAAAAATCAAAGAACAAAAATAAAATTGGGTTACCTCCCAACAAGCGCTATCGTTTAACGCCCTTAGCTAGGCATAAAAACACAGATAGATCTAGGTATTGCTATCTTTGGTATGTAATTCTATTCTCATCAAATCCTCAAAAAATCGTCTTAGAAAATCTATCCTTTTCTCTATTTCCCTTTTACATGATGAACTTAAATCATGGAAAAGACTTTTATTAGTAATTTTAACATTCATAAACCCATAGTCGGGATCATCATCGTATATATCATCATATAAAATGTGTAGTTCATTTCTAATGGATTCCTTCATCATTTTATTCAACCAATCCCTATTGAACCCTACATAAATTCCTCTAGTAATCCAATCAAACACCTAAAAAGCCTCAAGGTACAAATATTGAGATATTTCTTTATCATAAGATTCCTAAGATTTTTACTAATAATCTCTAGCTTCCAAACTACGCATGGTTTCTTTATCATAAAGAATATCTATAATTGGAGGGTGTTCAACATCCTTTTTATAGGAAACAAAAAAATCCCTAGCTTCTTGTAATATAAAATCAAATTCACGCATAAGGATAATGGTGGCAATCTTTTTAGCTACTGGGTGATTAATATTGGGAAGTTCATGAAACACCTTTTGCAAAGTAGGATGAATATGCAGAAATTTTCTTTCTAATTTCTCAACGAGCATAACAATGGCATCTGCATAGCAATTGGTCTCAAGAAGAATAGACTTTTTATTAATAGGCATGGATCCAGTGCAGTCAAAGAATTCTTGGATAATACTTTTTCCAATAATATTACCGTCCCCCACACGAAAGATTTTTGTTTTGCAATTAGGTCGAGTTTCAGTTTCATGATTCAAAGAACAAGATTCAAGTGTTTCATCAAGATTTTCAATGACAACCTCCCCAGTTTCAGACATGATGGCAACAAACAAAACTAACAAACGAGCACACAAGAAGCAAGCGAAAAGAGACGAATGGAAGAGGGGCGAAGAAAAGGCAAAGGTTTTCGAAAATCGTTTTAGAAGTGGGGGAGAAGAAAACGAGAGGCAAATGGCTAATAATGTAATGCAAGGGAGAAGAGTTTATGATGGATACTTGGTATAGCTTGACTTGACGTAGATCTCCCCGGCAACGGCACTAGAAATCCTTCTTGCTACCTCTTGAGCTTGCGTTGGTTTTCCCTTGAAGAGGAAAGGGTGATGCAGCAAAGTAGCGTAAGTATTTCCCTCAGTTTTGAGAACCAAGGTAACAATCCAGTAGGAAACAACGCACAAGTCACCACAATACCTGCACAAACAATCAACAACTTGCACCCGACGCAATAAAGGGGTTGCCAATCCCTTCACGGTCACTTGCAAAAGCGAGATCTGATAGAGATATATAAACAGTAAAGTAAATATTTTTGGTATAGATCGGAAAGTGAAATATTGCAAAATAGTAGACCAGAAACTTAGTAGGATGTAAAAGAGATTTAATATAATGGAAAAGAGACCCGGGGGCCATAGGTTTCACTAGTGGCTTCTCTCAAGATAGCAAATATTTTTTTTGAAACCTGTGACAGTGGGAGAGGCTCCCACTGTGATATATTACTTTTCAAAATTTACATAGTACATTGTACAAGAGATTTACATAGGGCACCCCTTACCACTTTGTGGTTTTGGGGGTAGGGAAAGACTAGAAAGCCAAACTAGTCAGAGGGTAGAGAGTCTAAGAGTAGGAAGATGAAATCATTCATGGTATCTTTTACTCTATACTGAAGTAAGCCAAAATCAGTTTTGAATCTAGCTAACCAGGAATTGTAGGAGGGGTTGATGTTTCTGAAAAGCTTGTCATTCCTCTCCTTCCATGTACTCCAAGATGCTTGTAGAAAGGCCTCCATGAACATTATATTACTGCCGAGCAATTGATAGAAGAGCGCATAGTTATGATGATATCTAAGGCAATGATCATGAACATAGGCATCACGTCCGTGTCAAGTAGACCGAAACGATTCTGCATCTACTACTATTACTCCACACATCGACCGCTATCTAGCATGCATCTAGAGTATTAAGTCCATAAAGAACGGAGTAATGCATTGAGTAAGATGACATGAAGTAGAGGAATTAACTCAAGCAATATGATGAAAACCCCATCTTTTTATCCTCGATGGTAACAATACAATACATGCCTTGCTACCCCTACTGTCATTGGGAAAGGACACCGCAAGATTGAACCCAAAGCTAAGCACTTCTCCCATTGCAAGAAAGATCAATGTAGTAGGACAAACTAAACCGATAATTCAAAGAGACTTGCAAAGATATCAAGTAATGCATATAAGAATTCAGAGAAGAACCAAATGATATTCATAGATAATCTAATCATAAATCCACAATTCATTGGATCTTGACAAACACACAGCAAAATAATATTACATCGAATAGATCTCCAAGAACATCGAGGAGAACATGGTATCGAGAATCAAAGAGAGAGAAGAAGCCATCTAGCTAATAACTATGGACCCGTAGGTCTGTGGTAAACTACTCACGCTTCATCGGAGAGGTAATGGTGTTGATGTAGAAGCCCTCCATGATCGAATCCCCCTCCGGTAGGATGCTGGAAAAGGTCCCTGGATGGGATCTCACGAGTACAGAAGGTTGCGGCGGTGAAAAAGTGGTTTCATGGCTCTCCTGGATGTTTTAAGGGTACAATAGTATATATAGGCGAAGGAACTAGGTTAGGGGAGCTACGAGGGGCCCACGAGGTAGGGGGCGCGCCCTCCCCCCCTGGGCGCGCCCTCTTGCCTCGTGGCCGCCTTGTTGCGTCTCTGACTTCATCTCCAAGTCTTCTGGTTTCCTTTCGGTTCAAGAAAGATCATCACGAAGGTTTCATTCCGTTTGGACTCCGTTTGGTATTCCTTTTCTGCAAAACTCTAAAATAGGCAAAAAAACAGAAACTGGCACTTGGCCCTCGGTTAATAGGTTAGTCCCAAAAATATATATAATAGCATATAAATGCCTATTAAACATCCAAAATAGATAATATAATAACATGGAAGAATAAAAAATTATAGATACATTGGAGACGTATCACATGTGTGTCGGTGGAACTTTATTATTGCCAAATATAAAATAACAACTTTATTATTGCCTCTAGGGCATATTTCCTTTAGCTAGCCCTCCTCCCTTTCCTTATCTAGGGCCGGCAGCCTAGAGGTGGGGTGCACCAGCCCCTTGTGGGCTTGTGGGCTTCCCTCGTTGGCCCAATAAGCCCAATAACTCCCCATGGCCTTCCCGGAACCCCTTCCGGTGATCCGATAATTCCCCGGTGCATTCCAAAACCTTTCCGGTGACCAAATAGTATCGTCCTATATATCAATCTTTACTACGGACCATTACGGAGCTCCTCGTCATGTCTGTGATCTCATTCGAGACTCCGAAACAACATTCAGTCACTATTTCACTTGACTCGCATAATACTATATCGTCAATGAACATTAAACATGTGGACCCTACAGGTTCGAGAATGACGTAGACATGATCGAGACACCTCTCCGGTCAATAACCAATAGCGGGATCTGGATGCCCATATTGATTCCTACATATTCTACGAAGATCTTTATCGGTCGAACCTTTATGACAACATACGTAGTTCCCTTTGTCTGTCAATATGTTACTTGCCCGAGATTTGATCGTCGGCATCTCCATACCTAGTTCAATCTCATTACCGACAAGTCTCTTTACTCGTTCCGAAATACATCATCTCGTAGCTAACTCCTTAGTTACTTTGCTTGCAAGGTTCTTGCGATGCTGTATTACTGAGAGGGCCCAGAGATACCTCTCCGATACACGGAGTGACAAATCCCAATCTCAATCCATGCCAGCTCAACAGACCCTTTCAGAAATACATGTAGAGAATCTTTATGATCACCAAATTACGTTGTGACATTTGATAGCACACAAGGTATTCCTCCGGTATCCGGGAGTTGCATGATCTCATGGTCAAAGCAATATGTATTGACATTAAGAAAGTAGTAGCAATAAACTGAATGATCATATGCTAAGCTAACAGATGGGTCTTGTCCATCACATAATTCTCCTAATGATGTGATCCCGTCATCAAGTGACAACACATGTCTATGGTTACGAAGCCTTAACCATCTCTTAATCAATGAGCTAGTCTAGTAGAGGCTTACTAGGGACACGATATTTGTTTATGTATCCACACATGTATTTAAGTTTATACAATTCTAGCATGAATAGTAAACCTTTATCATGATTAAGGAAATATGATAATAACCACTTTATCATTGCCTCTAGGGCATATTTCAGACAGCTATATCCGCCCGATCCATAAAATAACCGTATATCAAATAACCACTGATATAGAGTACTGGGACGATAAGAGCATCTACCAGCCGACAAAATAACCGCTGATATACGGTACTGGCCTAGTTGGCAGAAAGAAGGCCCGAACAGGCTTTTTTTGCATGAAGCTCTAAAAATCGCTTGAGAACCTTGAAATCTTCAGTTTTCTCTTCCTCCTTTGTGGTTTCCTCTATCCCACGTGCGTCTTGACAGGAGGGAAATTTCCCCGCGCGCCGGCTGATACGTCTCCAATGTATCTACTTTTCCAAACACTATTGCCCTTGTTTTGGACTTAACTTGCATGATTTGAATGAAGCTAACCCGGACTGATGTTGTTTTCAGCAGAATTGCCATGGTGTTATTTTTGTGCAAAAATAAAAGTTCTTGGAATGACCTGAAAATCCACAGAGACACGTTTTGGAATTAATAAAAAATATTGGTGAAAGAATCAGCGTAAGGGGGCCCACACCCTGTCCACGAGGGTGCAGGGTGCGCCCCCCTGGAGCGCGCCCCTACCTCGTGGGCCCCCTAGACCTCCACCGACCTCAACTCCAACTCCATATATTCACTTTCAGGGAGAAAAAAATCAGAGAGGAGGATTCATCGCGTTTTACGATACGGAGCCACCGCCAAGCCCTAATCTTCCTCGAGAGAGCCGATCTGGAGTCCGTTCGGGGCTCCGGAGAGGGGAATCCGTCGCCATCATCATCATCAATCATCCTCCATCACCAATTTCATGATGCTCGCAGCCGTGCGTGAGTAATCCCATCGTAGGCTTGTTGGACGGTGATGGGTTGGATGAGATTTACCATGTAATCGAGTTAGTTTTGTTAGGGTTTGATCCCTACTATCCATTATGTTCTAAGATTGATGTTGCTATGACTTTGTTATGCTTAATGCTTGTCAGTAGGGCCCGAGTGCCATGATTTCAGATTTGAACCTATTATGTTTTCATGAATATATGTGAGTTCTTGATCCTATCTTGCAAGTCAATAGTCACCTACTATGTGTTATGATCCGGCAACCCCGAAGTGACAATAATCGGGACCACTCCTGGTGATGACCGTAGTTTGAGGAGTTCATGTATTCACTAAGTGCTAATGCTTTGGTCTGGTACTCTATTAAAAGGAGGCCTTAATATCCCTTAGTTTCCAATAGGACCCCGTGATACATCCATTTTGCATCATGCTTTTATATCTATATTTATTGCATTATGGGCTGTTATTACACGTTATGTCACAATACTTATGGCTATTCTCTCTTATTTTACAAGGTTTAACATAAAGAGGGAGAATGCCGGCAGTTGGGATTCTGGGCTGGAAAAGGGGCAAATATTGGAAACCAATTCTACACAGCTCCAAAAGTCCTTAAACTCCACGAAAGTAATTTTTGGAATTAATAAGAATTATTGAGCGAAAGAAGTACCAGAGGGGGCCCACACCCTGGCCACGAGGGTGGGGGCATGCCCACCCCTACTGGGCGTGCCCCCCTACCTCGTGGGCCCCCTGGTGGCCCTTCGGTGCCCATCTTCTACTATATGAAGTCTTTTACCCTGGAAAAAATCATAAGCAAGCTTACGGGATGAAACCCCGCCGCCACGAGGCGGAACCTTGGCGGAACCAATCTAGGGCTTAGGCAGAGCTATTCTGCCGGGGAAACTTCCCTCCGGGAGGGGGAAATTGTCATCACCAACGATCCTCACATCGGGAGGGGGTCAATCTCCATCAACATCTTCACCAGCACCATCTCCTCTCAAATCCTAGTTCATTTCTTGTATCAAATCTTTGTACCAAAACCTTAGATTGGTACCTGTGGGTTGCTAGTAGTGTTGATTACTCCTCGTAGTTGATGCTAGTTGGTTTATTTGGTGGAAGATCATATGTTCAGATCCTTAATGCATATTAATACCCCTCTAATTATGAACATGAATATGCTTTGTGAGTAGTTACGTTTGTTCCTGAGGACATGGGTGAAGTCTTGCTATTAGTAGTCATGTGAATTTGGTATTCGTTCGATATTTTGATGAGATGTATGTTGTCTCTCCTCTAGTGGTGTTATGTGAACGTCGACTACATGACACTTCACCATTATTTGGGCCTAGAGGAAGGCATTGGGAAGTAATAAGTAGATGATGGGTTGCTAGAGTGACAGAAGCTTAAACCCTAGTTTATAAGTTGCTTCCTAAGGGGCTGATTTGGATCCGTATGTCTCATGATGTGGTTAGGTTTACCTTAATACTTCTTTTGTAGTTGTGTATGCTTGCAATAGGGGTTAATCATAAGTGGGATGCTTGTCCAAGAAAGGGCAGCACCCAAGCACCGGTCCACCCACATATCAAATTATCAAAGTAACGAACGTGAATCATATGAGCTTGATGAAAACTAGTTTGACGATAATTCCCATGTGTCCTCGGGAGCGCTTTTCTCATTATAAGAATTTGTCGAAGCTTGTCCTTTGCTACAAAAAGGATTGGGCCACCTTGCTGCACTTTATTTACTTTCATTGCTTGTTACCCGTTATAAATTATCTTATCACAAAACTATTTGTTACCTACAATTTCAGTGCTTGCAGAGAATACCTTACTGAAAACCGCTTGTCATTTCCTTCTGCTCCTCGTTGGGTTCGACACTCTTACTTATCGAAAGGACTACAATAGATAACCTATACTTGTGGGTCATCAAGACTCTTTTCTGGCACCATTGTCGGGGAGTGAAGTGCCTTTGGTGAGTGGAACTTGGTAAGGAAACATTTATATAGTGTGCTGAAATTTACTATCACTTGTTACTACGGAAACTAATCCTTTGAGGGGCTTGTTAGGGGCATCTTTGCCCCGACCAGTAGAGAAAAGAGTTGCTCCTCAACCTACTGAACCTATTGAAAATGTTTACTTTGATATTCCTTCGGGTATGATAGAAAAACTGCTAGATAATCCCTTTGCAGGAGATGGAACATTGCATCCCAATTTACACCTTATCTATGTGGATGAAGTTTGTGGATTATTTAAGCTTGCAGGTATATCTGATGATGTTGTTAAGAGGAAGGTCTTCCCTTTATCTTTGAATGGAGATGCATTGACATGGTATAGGCTATGTGATGATACGGGATCTTGGTAAATGATTGAAATTGGAATTTCACGAGAAGTTTTATCCTATGCATCTTGTTCATCGTGATCATAATTATATATATAATTTTTGGCTCGCGAAGGAGAAAGCATCGCTCAAGCTAGGGGGAGGCTTAAGTCAATGTTATATTCATGCCCTAATCATGAGCTCTCAAGAGAAATGATTATTCAAAATGTTTATGCTCGACTTTCTCTAAATGATCGCACCATGCTTGATACTTCCTGTGTTGGTTCTTATATGCTGAAGACTATTGAATTCAAGTGGGATTTATTGAAAGAATTAAACGCAACTCTGAAGATTGGGGTTCCGACAATGGTAAGGAGTCAGGTATACACCTAAGTTTGATTGTGTTAAGTCTTTTATGGATACCGATGTTTTTCGTGGATTTAGCACTAAATATGGACTTGACTCTAAGACAGTAGCTTCTTTTTGTGAATCATTTGCTACTCACGTTGATCTCCCTAAGGAGAAGTGGTTTAAATATAATCCTCCCACTGAAGTAAAAGTAGTTGCACCTATTACAGTTGAAGAAAAGATTGTCACTTATAATGATCCTATTGTTCCTACTACTTATGTTGAGAAACCACCTTTCGCTATTAGGATAAAGGATCATGCTAAAGCTTCAACTGTGGTTCGTAAGAGTAATACTAGAACTTATACACCTCCTAAGAAAATCAAAGTTGAACCTAGTATTTCTATGGTTAAATATCTCTTGGTTGATAATATTGATGGGCATGTTATTTATTTCTGTGAACAGGCTGCTAACATTGCTAGACCCGATGCTAAGATACATAGACCTATTGTAGGCATGCCTGTTATTTCTGTTAAAATAGGAGATCATTGTTATCATGGCTTATGTGATATGTAGTGCTAGTGCAATACCTATTTCCTTATATAAAGAAATTATGCATGATATTGCACCCGCTGAGTTAGAAGATATTGATGTTACAATTAAGCTTGCCAATAGAGACACTATTTCACCAATTGGGATTGTTAGAGATGTTGAAGTCTTGTGTGGGAAAGTTAAATACCCTGCCGATTTTCTTGTTCTAGGTTCCCCACAATATAGCTTTTGTCCCATTATATTTGGTAGACCCTTCTTGAATACTGTTAATGCTAGGATTGATTGTGAAAAGGATGTTGTTACTATTGGTCTGGGGAATACAACACATGAGTTTAATTTTGCTAAGTTCCGTAGGCAACCCCATGATAAAGAATTGCCTAGTAAGGATGAAATTATTGGTCTTGCTTCTATTGCCATGCCTCCTACTGATCCGTTAGAACAATATTTGATAGACCATGAAAATGATATGTTTATGAATGAAAGAAGGGAAATAGATGAAGTATTCCTTAAACAGGGTCCTATTCTAAAACACAACTTGCCTGTTGAAATCCTAGGGGATCCTCCTCCACCCAAGGGTGATCCTATGTTTGAGCTTAAATCTTTACCTGATACTCTTAAATATGCTTATCTTGATGAAAAGAAGATATATCATGTTATTATTAGTGCTAACCTTTCAGAGCAAGAAGAGGAAAGATTATTGAAAACTCTGAAGAAGCACCGTGCTGCTATTGGATATACTCTGGATGATCTTAAGGGCATTAGTCCCACTCTATGCCAACACAAAATAAAATTGGAAGAAGATGCTAAATCAGTTAGAGATCATCAATGACGGTTAAATCCTAAGATGAAAGAAGTGGTAAGAAAGGAAATACTAAAGCTCCTTGAGTCAGGTATAATTTATCCCGTTGCTGATAGTCAATGGGTAAGTCCTGTCCATTGTGTCCCTAAGAAGGGAGGTATTACTGTCGTTCCTAATGATAAAGATGAATTGATTCCGCAAAGAATTATCACAGGTTATAGGATGGTAATTGATTTCCGCAAATTAAATAAAGCTGCCAAGAAAGATCATTACCCTTTACCTTTTATTGATCAAATGCTAGAAAGACTATCCAAACATACACATTTCTGCTTTCTAGATGGTTATTCTGGTTTCTCTCAAATACCTGTGTCAGCGGACGATCAAGCAAAGACTACTTTTACTTGCCCTTTCGGTACCTTTGCTTATAGACGTATGCCTTTTGGTTTATGTAATGCACCTGCTACCTTTCAAAGATGCATGATGGCTATATTCTCTGACTTCTGTGAAAAGATTTGTGAGGAATTCATGGATGATTTCTCCGTTTATGGATCCTCTTTTGATGATTGCTTCAGCAACCTTGATCGAGTTTTGCAGAGATGTGAGGACACTAGTCTCGTCTTGAATTGAGAGAACTGCCACTTTATGGTTAATGAAGGCATTGTCTTGGGGCATAAAATTTCTGAAAGAGGTATTGAAGTTGATAAAGCTAAAGTTGATGCTATTGAAAAGATGCCATGTCCCAAGGACATTAAAGGTATACGAAGTTTCCTTGGTCATGCTGGTTTTTATAGGAGGTTCATTAAGGACTTTTCTAAAATCTCTAGGCCTTTGACTAATTTATTACAAAAAGATATTCCTTTTGTCTTCGATGATGATTGTGTAGAAGCATTTGAAATACTTAAGAAAGCTTTGATCTCTGCACCTATTGTTCAGCCACCTGATTGGAACTTACCCTTTGAAATTATGTGTGATGCTAGTGATTATGTTGCAGGTGATGTTCTAGGGCAAAGAGTTGATAAGAAATTAAATGTTATTCAATATGCTAGTAAGACTCTAGACACCGCTCAGAGAAATTATGCTACTACTGAAAAAGAATACTTAGCAGTTGTATTTGCTTGTGATAAGTTCAGACCTTATATTATTGATTCTAAAGTAACTATTCACACTGATCATGCTGCTATTAAATATCTTATGAAAAAGAAAGATGCTAAACCTAGACTTGTTAGATGGGTCCTCTTGCTCCAAGAATTCGACTTACATACTATTGATAGAAAGGGAGCTAAGAACCCCGTTGCAGACAACTTGTCTAGGTTAGAGAATGTTCTTCATGACCCACTACCTATTGATGATAGCTTTCCTGATGAACAATTAGCTGTCATAAATGCTTCTCGTACTGCTCCATGGTATGGTGATTATGCTAATTACATTGTTGCTAAATTTATACCACCTAGTTTCACATACCAGCAAAAGAAAAAGTTCTTTTATGATTTAAGACTTTACTTCTGGGATGACCCACACCTTTATAAAGAAGGAGTAGATGGTGTTATTAGACGTTGTGTACCTGAGCATGAACAGGAACAGATCCTACGCAAGTGTCACTCCGAACCATATGGAGGACACCACGCTGGAGATAGAACTGCACATAAGGTATTGCAATCCGGTTTTTATTGGCCTACTCTCTTCAAAGATGCTCGTAAATTTGTCTTTTCTTGTGATGAATGTCAGAGAATTGGTAATATTAGTAGACGGCAAGAAATGCCTATGAATTATTCTCTTGTTATTGAACCATTTGATGTTTGGGGCTTTGATTATATGGGACCTTTTCCTGCCTCTAATGGTTATACACATATTTTAGTTGCTATTGATTATGTTACTAAGTGGGTAGAAGCTATTTCAACTAGTAGTGCTGATCATAACACCTCTATTAAGATGCTTAAAGAAGTTATTTTTCTGAGGTTTGGAGTCCCGAGATACTTAATGACTGATGGTGGTTCACATTTTATTCATGGTGCTTTCCGTAAAATGCTTGCTAAGTATGATGTTAATCATAGAATTGCATCTCCTTATCACCCACAGTCTAGTGGTCAAGTAGAATTGAGTAATAGAGAGCTCAAATTAATTTTGCAAAAGACTGTTAATAGATCTAGAAAGAATTGGTCCAAGAAACTTGATGATGCATTATGGGCCTATAGAACTGCATATAAGAATCCTATGGGTATGTCTCCATATAAAATGGTTTATGGAAAAGCATGTCACTTACCTCTCGAACTTGAACATAAGGCATATTGGGCCATTAAAGAGCTCAATTATGATTTCAAACTTGCCGGTGAGAAGAGGCTATTTGACATTATCTCACTTGATGAATGGAGAACCCAAGCTTATGAGAATGCCAAGCTGTTTAAAGAAAAAGTTAAAAGATGGTGTGACAAAAGGATACAAAAGTGTGAGTTTAATGTAGGTGATTATGTGTTGCTATTCAACTCTCGTTTAAGATTTTTTGCAGGAAAACTTCTCTCTAAATGGGAAGGTCCTTACGTTATCGAGGAGGTCTATCGTTCCAGTGCCATAAAAATCAACAACTTCGAAGGCACAAGTCTGAGGGTGGTCAACGGTCAAAGAATCAAACATTATATCTCAGGTAATCCTATAAATGTTGAAACTAATGTTATTGAAACCGTAACCCCGGAGGAATAGATAAAGACACCTTCTAAAATGTTTCAGACTCCAAAAAGGAATAGGTATGTGGTACGGTAAGTAAACCAACTCCAAAACAGTTCTAATAGAATTTTTTTCTTTGTTTTGGAATATTTAAGAAAATAGGAAAATAAGTAGTCCGGGAAGGACACGAGGCCTCCACGAGGGTGGAGGGCGCGCCCAACCATACTGGGCGCGCCCCCTGCCTCGTGGGCACCTCGTGTGCTCTCCGGACTCCGTTTTCTTGCACGATACTTCTCTTGGTCGGTAAAAATTCGTTATATAATCTCCCGAAGGTTTTGACCACCGTATCACGCAAAAGTCTTCTGTTTTTGTTTCGAGCTGTTTATGTTACAGATTTAGAGCAAGATGTCTTCTCAAGAGTCGGTCGGGGAGAGTCGGGTGTCTCACCCGACACCGGGTCCAGGAGCAAACAGCGATGCTTGTCACTTTGGGCCATCAACAGAGGACGAGATGGAAGCCGACTTGAAAATGATAGATGCCATGGAGGAGGATCAAGAAGTTACCTCTCGCTTCTAAGCAGGATCCATGATGGGCGAACTACAGAGCTCAGCAATTCCAAACTCGGTCATCCCTTCCAATGTTAAATTTCTTTCTTATGAAAATATGAAAAAGAATGTCACTTGCTCTCCAGAAGCTATGCAACATCCTTGGGTAAAAGGAGCCTTAGCCGTCACGGGCAAGCTCCGCAAGGAAAATATGGACCTCAAGCAACGAGTCAAAAAGCTTGAGGAGGAGAATCGTATCCTGAGGGGCATCATCGCCAAGAAGATCACAACACCAACTCTGAAGAAGGAGACATAATCACATGGGTATGGGCACTCCCCTTGGCAACTGCCAAGCTTGGTGGAGTTGCCCCGGTATCGTATCACCACCACACTCCTATCTTTACCGTTTTACTTAGTTCGATCCTTTTGGTAATATCTTGATCTAGTAGAATAAAGTTTTGGTATTATTTAGTTATGAGTTTTACTTTGTGATCCCTCTATGTAATCGAGTCCGTGAGCTATATATAATAAAGATTAGTGTTGAGTCAAGGGCTTTGCTATCTTGCTAATGATCTTGAGAAAATAGAAAGAATAAAAAGAAATAAAAGAGTTCATATTTATCTTATGGATAATAATGACTTCACATATAAAGAGTATGAGGCTTAAAAATTGTTGGAAGTTGGCAAACATAGTTTTGGTCATCGTTGCAATTAATAGGAAGTAATAAAGAAAGAGAGGTTTTCACATATAAATATACTATCTTGGACATCTTTTATGACTGTGAGCACTCATTAAAGTATGACATGCTAAAGAGTTGATGTTAGACAAGGAAGACAATGTAATGGGTTATGTTTTCTCACATCTCAGTTAAAATATATTGTCATGGATCGTCCAACATGTTGAGCTTGCCTTTCCTCCTCATGCTAGCCAAATTCCTTGCACCAAGTAGAGATACTACTTGTGCTTCCAAATATCCTTAAACCCAGTTTTGCCATGAGAGTCCACCATACCTACCTATGGATTGAGTAAGATCCTTCAAGTAAGTTGTCATGTTGCAGGCAATAAAAATTACGCTCTAAATATGTATGACTTATTAGTGCGGAGAAAATAAGATTTATACGATCGTGTGATATGGAAGTAATAAAAGCGACGGACTACATAATAAAGGTTCATATCACAAGTGGCAATATAAAGTGACGTTCTTTTACATTAAGATTTTGTGCACCCAACCCTAAAAGCACATGAAAACCTCTGCTTCCCTCTGTGAAGGGCCTATCTTTTACTTTATGTCTTTTACATTATGCAAGAGGCAAGGTGATCCTCACCTTTCCCTTTTTTCATTTTCTCCTTTGGCAAGCACCTCGTGTTGGAAAGATCCTGATATATATATCCAATTGGATGTAAGTTAGCATGAACTATTATTGTTGACATTACCCTTGAAGTAAAACATTGGGAGGCAACACTATAAGCCCCTATCTTTCTCTGTGTCCGATTAAAACTCCAGAACCATAAGTATTGCGTGAGTGTTAGAAATTGTAGAAGACTATATGATAGTTGAGTATGTGGACTTGCTGAAAAGATCTATTATTGACTCTTTCCGATGTTATGATAAATTGCAATTGCTTCAATGACTAAGATTATCGTTTGTTAGTTCTCAATGAAGTTTTTGAATCATACTGGACATTGTGAATAGATTGTTACTTGAGCATAAGAAATCATATGACAAAATCTATGTTTGTTGTTGTTATAAGAATGATCATGATGCCCTCATGTTTGTATTTTATCTTTATCGACACCTCCATCTCTAAACATGTGGACATATTTTTCGATTTCGGCTTCCGCTTGAGGACAAGCGAGGTCTAAGCTTGGGGGAGTTGATACGTCCATTTTGCATCATGCTTTTATATTGATATTTATTGCATTATGGGCTGTTATTAGACATTATGTCACAATACTTATGGCTATTCTATCTTATTTTACAAGGTTTAACATAAAGAGGGAGAATGCCGGCAGTTGGGATTCTGGGATGGAAAAGAGGCAAATATTGGAAACCTATTCTGCACAGCTCCAGAAGTCTTGAAACTCCACGAAAGTCATTTTTGGAATTAATAAGAATTATTGAGCGAAAGAAGTACCAGAGGGGGCCCACACCCTGGCCACGAGGGTGGGGGCCCCTTGCCTCGTGGGCCCCCTGGTGGCCCTCCGGTGCCCATCTTCTGCTATATGAAGTCTTTTACCCTGGAAAAAATCATAAGCAAGCTTACGGGACGAAACTCCGCCGCCACGAGGCGGAACCTTGGCGGAACCAATCTAGGGCTCCAGTGGAGCTGTTCTGTCGTGGAAACTTCCCTCCGGGAGGGGGAAATCATCACCAACAACCCTCTCATCGGGAGGGGGTCAATCTCCATCAACATCTTCACCAGCACCATCTCCTCTCAAACCCTAGTTCATCTCTTGTATCCAATCTTTGTACCAAAACCTCAGACTGGTACCTGTGGGTTGCTAGTAGTGTTGATTACTCCTTGTAGTTGATGCTAGTTGGTTTATTTGGTGGAAGATCATATGTTCAGATCCTTAATGCATATTAATTAATACCCCTCTAATTATGAACATGAGTATGCTTTGTGAGTAGTTATGTTTGTTCCTGAGGGCATGGGTGAAGTCTTTCTATTAGTAGCCATGTGAATTTGGTATTCGTTCGATATTTTGATGAGATGTATGTTGTCTCTCCTCTAGTGGTGTTATGTGAACGTTGACTACATGACACTTCACCATTATCTGGGCCTAGAGGAAGGCATTGGGAAGTAATAAGTAGATGATGGGTTGCTAGAGTGACAGAAGCTTAAACCCTAGTTTATAAGTTGCTTCCTAAGGGGCTGATTTGGATCCATATGTCTCATGTTGTGGTTAGGTTTACCTTAATACTTCTTTTGTAGTTGCGGATGCTTGCAATAGGGGTTAATCATAAGTGGGATGCTTGTCCAAGAAAGGGCAGCACCCAAGCACCGGTCCACCCACATATCAAATTATCAAAGTAACGAACGCGAATCATATGAGCATGATGAAAACTAGTTTGACGATAATTCCCATGTGTCCTCGGGAGCGCTTTTCTCATTATAAGAATTTGTCCAGGCTTGTCCTTTGCTATAAAAAGGATTGGGCCACCTTGCTGCACTTTATTTACTTTCATTGCTTGTTACCCGTTACAAATTATCTTATCACAAAACTATTTGTTACCTACAATTTCAGTGCTTGCAGAGAATACCTTACTGAAAACCGCTTGTCATTTCCTTCTGCTCCTGTTGGGTTCAACACTCTTACTTATTGAAAGGACTACGATAGACCCCCTCTACTTGTGGGTCATCATCCCGCTGCAATGGGAGGGTAGGACAAAAGATGTCATGCAAGTTCTTTTCCATAAGCACGTATGACTATATTCGGAGTACATGCCTACATTACATTGATGAACTGGAGCTAGTTCTGTGTCACCCTATGTTATAACTATTGCATGATGAATTGCATCCGACATAATTATCCATCATTGATCCATTGCCTACGAGCTTTTCACATATTGTTCTTTGCTTAGTTACTTTTCCGTTGCCATTGTTATGATTACTACAAACCGCTATTGTTACTCTTGCCACCGTTACCGTTACTTCCATACTACTTTGCTACCAAATACTTTGTTGTAGATATTAAGTCTTTCAGGTGTGGTTGAATTGACAACTCAACTGCTAATACTTGAGAATATTCTTTGGCTCCCCTTGTGTCGAATCAATAAATTTGTGTTGAATACTCTACCCTCGAAAACCGTTGTGATCCCCTATACTTGTGGGTTATCACCCGTCGTTCCGCCTCCGAAGCCAACTCCGAAGAAAAGGGGTATTCTAATTCTCAGTCCTTAAGATATGCAAGAGGCAAAGAAATCTATGAAAGAAAAGGGTATTAAAGCTGAAGATGTTAAAAATTTACCACCTATTAAAGAAATACATTGTCTTGATAACCCGACACAGGTAGTAAAGATAATTTCTCTATATAGATTTGATGAATGTGATATTCCTCATAATAAGTCTGCTAGTCAATGCTTGGATGAGTTCGATAATTTTATTGTTAAACAAGAAAACTTCAATGCTTATGTTGCTAGACAATTGAAACTTAATGCTTATATGGTTGAACACTTGAGTGATTATATGTCTAGAGTTAAATGTGATCTTAAGCTTATTAGTAAACATGCATACATGGTTACCACTCACGTGGAACAAGTACTTAAGCACAAGATGATTTGCTCAATGAGTTAAATAATAAAAAGAATGACAATGTTGTTAGAGTTATGACTAGAGGTGGTAGAATCACCCAGGAACCTTTGTATCCTGAGGGCCATCCTAAAAGAGTTGAGCAAGATTCTCAGAGAACTAATATTGATGCACCTAGTCATTCTAAAAAAAGAAAAAGAAAAATGATAGGACTTTGCATGCTTCTAGTGAACCTGTTATAAACACACCTGAGAATCCCAATGATATTTCTATTTCTGATGCTAAAACACAATCTGTTAATGAACATGAACCTAGTGTTAATGTGAATGATGATGTTCATGTTGATGCTCAACCTAGCAATAACAATATGTAGAAATTGAACCTGTTGTTGATCTTGATAACCCACAATCAAAGAATCAACGTTATGATAAGAGAGATTTTGTTGCTAGGAAGCACGTTAAAGAAAGAGAACCATGGGTTCAGAAACTCATGCCTTTTCCTCCCAATCCATCTAAGAAAAAGGATGATGAGGATTTTGAGCGCTTTGCTAAAATGATTAGACCTATCTTTTTGCGTATGCGTTTAACTGATATGCTTAAAATGAACCCTTATGCTAAGTATATGAAAGATATTGTTACAAATAAAAGAAACATACCGTAAGCGGAAATTTCCACCATGCTTGCTAATTATACTTTTAAAGGTGGAATACCAAAGAAACTAGGAGATCCAGGAGTACCAACTATACCATGCTCCATTAAAAGAGACTATGTTAAAATTGCTTTATGTGATCTTGGGGCCGGTGTTAGTGTTATGCCTCTCTCTTTATATCGTAGACTTGATTTGAATAATTCGACACCTACTAAAATCTCTTTGCAAATGGCTGATAAATCAACCGCTATACCCATCGGTATTTGCGAGGATGTGCCTATTGTGGTTGCAAACATTACTATTTTAACGGACTTTGTTATTCTTGATATTCCCGAGGACGATAGTATGTCGATCATCCTTGGTAGACCCTTTTTGAATACTGCAGGGGCTGTTATTGATTTCAACAAAGGCAATGTCACTTTCCATGTTAATGGTAATGAGCATACGGTACACTTCACGAGGAAACAACCTCAAGTTCATAGTATAAATTCTATTGGAAAATTTTCAACAATTACTATTGGGGGTTTTGAATTCCCTCTTCCGACTGCTAAAAAGAGATATGATATTCTTATTGTTGGGGACATGCATATCCCCATTGAGGTAACCTAGTGTTATTAGAAAATTCTTCGGTTTCATGTTATTCGGAAAAAGTTTGTTAACAAGACTTGATCAACCTTGTTAGTGGATTCCTTTTGATGAGCATGAGATGGATGAAATTAGAAAGCACAACTCTTTGTACCCTCCTTTTACTTTCTGTTGTTTAGATTAAATAAAGCAAAAATAGTATTTTCTGTCTATTTTCTAAATTATCCATGCAATAAAAAATACCCCGAAAATAAAAGTTTTCCAAATGTCCTGAAATTGAAGTATGATTTTTTGTAGAATATTTAAGAATTTCTGGCACTCAGAACACACCAGGGGGACCCACCATTTGGCCACGAGGGCACAGGGCATGCCCACCCCCCGAGGTGCGCCCCTGCCTCGTGGGCCCCACGTGGCCCCCTCCACTTATTCCAGCGCCCACTCACTTTGTCTTCCTCCAGAAAAAAATCATCCCATAGCTCAAACCCGTGTTCTAGCTCATTTTGCTACCATTTTTGATCTCCTTGCTCAAAGCTCCATTCACAAAACTGCTTTGGGGGATTTGTTGGGGAACGTAGTAATTTAAAAAAAAATCCTACGCACACGCAAGATCATGGTGATGCATAGCAACGAAAGGGGAGAGTGTGTCCACGTACCCTCGTAGACCGAAAGCGGAAGTGTTATGACAACGCGGTTGATGTAGTCATACGTCTTCACGATCCGACCGATCCAAGCACCGAACGTACGGCACCTCCGAGTTCAGCACACGTTCAGCTCGTTGACGATCCCCGGACTCCGATCCAGCAGGGCGCCGGGGATGAGTTCCGGCAACACGACGGCATGGTGACGACGATGATGTTCTACCGACGCAGGGCTTCGCCTAAGCACCGCAATGATATGACGGAGGTGGAATATGGTGGAGGGGGGCACCGCACACGGCTAAGGAACGATCACGAAGATCAACTTGTGTCTAGAGGTGCCCCCCTGCCCCCGTATGTAAAGGAGCCAAGGGGGAGGGGGCGGCCGACCAAGGAGGGCGTGCCAAGGAGGAGTCCTACTCCCACCGGGAGTAGGATTCCCCCCCTTCCAAGTAGTAGGAGTAGGAGTCAAGGAAAGGGGGAAGAGAAGAGAAGGAAGGACGGGGCGTAGCCCCTCCCCCTAGTCCAATTCGGACTAGGCCTTGGGGGGCGCCCAACCTCTCCTCTCTCTTTCCCCTAAAGCCCAATAAGGCTCATATACTCCCCGGCGAATTCCCGTAACTCTCCGGTACTCCGAAAAATACCAGAATCACTCAAAACCTTTCCGTACTCCGAATATAGTCATCCAATATATCGATCTTTACGTCTCGACCATTTTGAGACTCCTCGTCATGTCCCCGATCTCATCCGGGACTCCGAACTCCTTCGGTACATCAAAACTCATAAACTCATAATATAACTGTCATCAAAACCTTAAGCGTGCGGACCCTACGGGTTCGAGAACTATGTAGACATGACCGAGAACCGTTTCCGGTCAATAACCAATAGCGGAACCTGGATGCTCATATTGACTCCTACATATTCTACGAAGATCTTTATCGGTCAAACCGCATAACAATATACGTTGTTCCCTTTGTCATCGATATGTTACTTGCCCGAGATTCGATCGTCGATATCTCAATACCTAGTTCAGTCTCGTTACCGGCAAGTCTCTTTACTCGTTCCGTAATGCATCATCTCGTAACTAACTCATTAGTCAAATTGCTTGCAAGGCTTATATTGATGTGCATTACCGAGAGGGCCCAGAGATACCTCTTCGACAATCGGAGCGACAAATCCTAATCTCGAAATACGCCAACCCAACAAGTACCTTCGGAGACACCTGTAGAGCACCTTTATAATCACCCAGTTACGTTATGACGTTTGGTAGCACACAAAGTGTTCCTCCGGTAAATGGGAGTTGCATAATCTCATAGTCATAGGAACATGTATAAGTCATGAAGAAAGCAATAGCAACATACTAAACGATCAAGTGCTAAGCTAATGGAATGGGTCAAGTCAATCACATCATTCTCCCAATGATGTGATGCCGTTAATCAAATGACAACTCTTTTGTCCATGGCTAGGAAACAAAACCATCTTTGATAAACGAGCTAGTCAAGTAGAGGCATACTAGTGACACTATGTTTGTCTATGTATTCACACATGTATTATGTTTCTGGTTAATACAATTCTAGCATGAATAATAAACATTTATCATGAAATAAGGAAATACATAATAACTTTATTATTGCCTCTAGGGCATATTTCCTTCAGTATCCCACTTGCACTAGAGTCAATAATCTAGTTCACATCGCCATGTGATTTAACACCAATATTCACATCTGTATGTGATTAATACCCATAGTTCACATCGTCATGTGATCAACACCCATAGGGTTTACTAGAGTCAATAATCTAGTTCACATCGCTATGTGATTAAGACCCAAAGAGTACTATGGTATGATCATGTTTTGCTCGTCTGTCACATTCAGAGCCGTATGTATTTTGCAAATATTCTATGTCTACAATGCTCTGCACGGAGCTACTCTAGCTAATTGCTCCCACTTTCAATATGTATCCAGATTGAGACTTAGAGTCATCTGGATCGGCGTAAAAGCTTGCATCGATGTAACTCTTTACGACGAACTCTTTTATCACCTCCATAATCGAGAAACATCTCCTTAGTCCTCACTAAGGATATTCTTGACCGATATCCAGTGATCTACTCTTAGATCAAAAATTGTATTCCTTTGCCAAACTCAGATCAAGGTATACAATAGGTCTAGTACACAGCATAGCATACTTTATAGAACCTATGACTGAGGCATAGGGAATGACTTTTCATTCTCTTTCTATTTTCTGCCATGGTCGGGTTTTGAGTCTTACTCAACTTCACACCTTTGCATCACAGGCAAGAACTCTTTCTTTGACTGTTCCATTTTGAACTATTTCAAAATCTTGACAAGGTATGTACTTATTGAAAAACTTATCAAACGTCTTGATCTGTCTCAATAGATCTTGATGCTCAATATGTAAGTAGCTTTACTGAGGTCTTTCTTTTTAAAGAACTCCTTTCAAGTACTCCTTTATGCTTTCCAAAAAAATTCTACATCATTTCTGATCTACAATATGTTACTCACATATATTTATCAGAAAGGCAGTAGTGCTCCCACTCACTTTATTGTAAATACAGGCTTCACCTCAAGTCTGTATAAAACTATATGCTTTGATCAACTTATCAAAGCGTATATTCCAACTCTGAGATGCTTGCACCAGTCCATAGATGGATCGCTGGAGCTTGCACATTTTGTTAGCATCTTTAGGATTGACAAAACCTTCTGGTTGCATCATATACAACTCTTCTTTAAAGAATCCATTGATGAATGCAATTTTGACATCCATTTGCCAGATTTCATAAAATGTGGCAATTGCTAACATGATTCGGATAGACTTAAGCATCGATACGAGTGAGAAAATCTCATCGTATTCAACACCTTGAACTTGTCGAAAACCTTTCGCAACAAGTCGAGCTTAGTAGATAGTAACACTACTATCAGTGTCCATCTTCCTCTTGAAGATCCATTTATTTAACATGGCTTGCTGATCATCGAGCAAGTCAATCAAAGTCCATACTTTGTTCTCGTACATGGATCCCATCTCAGATTTTATGGCCTCAAGCCATTTCGCGGAATCCGGGCTCATCATCGCTTCCTCATAGTTCGTAGGTTCATCATGGTCTAGTAACATGACTTCCAGAATAGGATTACCGTACCACACTGGTGCGGATCGTACTCTGGAATACCTACGAGGTTCTGTAGTAACTTGATTTGAAGTTTCATGATAATCATCATTAGCTTCCTCGCTAATCGGTGTAGCAATCACTGGAACTAATTTCTGTGATGAACAACTTTCCAATTTGGGAGAAGGTAAAATTACCTCATCAAGTTCTACTTTCCTCCCACTCACTTCTTTCTAGAGAAACTTCTTCTCTAGAAAGGATCCATCTTAGCAACAAATAACTTGCCTTAGGATCTGTGATAGAAGGTGTACCCAATAGTTACCTTTGGGTATTCTATGAAGACGCACTTCTTCGATTTGGGTTCGAGCTTATCAGGTTGAAATTTTTTCACATAAGCATCGCATCCCCAAACTTTAAGAAACGACAACTTTGGTTTCTTGCCAAACCACAGTTCATAAGGCGTCGTCTCAACGGATTTTGATGGTGCCCTATTTAAAGTGAATGCAGCTGTCTCTAATGCATAACCCCAAAATGATAGTGGTAAATCGGTAAGAGACATCATAGATTGCACTATATCCAATAAAGTACTGTTATGACGTTCGGACACACCATTAAGCTGTGGTGTTCCAGGTGGCATGAGTTTGTGAAACTATTCCACATTGTTTTAATTGAAGACCAAACTCGTAACTCAAATATTTGTCTCCGTGATCAAATTGTAGAAACTTCATTTTCTTGTTATGATCATTCTCCACTTCACTGTGAAATTCTTTGAACTTTTCAAATGTTTCAGACTTGTGCTTCATTAAGTAGATATACTCATATCTGCTCAATTCATCTTGTGAAGGTCAGAAAATAACAATACCCGCCACGAGCATCAACACTCATTGGACCGTATACATCGGTATGTATTATTTCCATCAAGTCAGTAGCTCGTTCCATTGTTCCGGAGAACGGAGTTTTAGTCATCTTACCCAAAAGGCACGGTTCGCAAGCATCAAATGATTCATAACCAAATAATTCCGAAAATCCATCTTTATGGAGTTTCTTCATGCGCTTTACATCGATGACCCAAACGGCAGTGCCACAAATAAGTTGCACTATCATTATTAACTTTGCATCTTTTGGCATCAATATTATGAATATGTGTATCACTACGATCGAGATCCAACAAACTATTTTCATTGGGTGTATGACCATCAAAGGTTTTATTCATTTAAACAGAACAACAATGATTCTCTGATTTTAAAAGAATAATCGTATTGCAATAAACATGATCAAATCATATTCATGCTCAACGCAAACGCCAAATAACATTTATTTAGGTTCAACACTAATCCCGAAAGTATAGGGAGTGTGCGATGATGATCATATCAATCTTGGAACTACTTCCAACACTCATCGTCACTTCCCCTTCAACTAGTCTTTCTTTATTCTGTAACTCCTGTTTCGAGTTACTA
The DNA here is from genome assembly GCF_018294505.1 of Triticum aestivum. Taxonomy (NCBI): domain Eukaryota; kingdom Viridiplantae; phylum Streptophyta; class Magnoliopsida; order Poales; family Poaceae; genus Triticum; species Triticum aestivum. Next base: position 45,871,833 of record NC_057804.1, read on the forward strand.
ATCTTAGCAACCGAACAAGTATCAAATACTCAGGGGCTACTATAAACACTAGTAAGGCACACATCAATAACCTGTATATCAAATATACCCTTGTTCAATTTGCCATCTTTTTTATCCACCAAATATTCAGGGTATTTCCATTTCCAGTGACCATTTCCTTTGCAGTGTAAGCACTCAATTTCAGGCTTTGGTTCATCTTTGGGCTTCTTCGTGGGAGTGACAACTTGCTTGTCATTCTACTTGAAGTTCCCCTTTCTTTCCCTTTGCCCTTTTCTTGAAACTAGTGATCTTGTCAACCATCAACACTTGATGCTCTTTCTTGATTTCTACCCTCATTGTTTTCAACATCACGAAGAGCTCGGGAATTGTTTTCGTCATCCCTTGCACACTATAGTTCATCACAAAGTTCTACTAACTTGGTGATGGTGACTAGAGAACTCTGTCAATCACTATCTTATCTGGAAGATTAACTCCCACTTGATTCAAGCGATTGTAGTACCCAGACAATCTGAGCACATGCTCACTAGTTGAGCGATTATCCTCCATCTTTTAGCCATAGAAATTGTTGGAGACTTCATATCTCTCAACTCGGGTATTTGCTTGAAATATTAACTTCAACTCCTGGTACATCTCATATGGTCCATGACGTTCAAAAACGTCTTTGAAGTCCCGATTCTAAGCCGTTAAGCATGGTGCACTAAACTATCAAGTAGTCATCATAGTGAGCTAGCCAAACATTCATAACGTCTGCATCTGTTCCTGCAATAGGTCTGTCACCTAGCGGTGCATTAAGGACATAATTCTTCTGTGCAGCAATGAGGATAAACCTCAGATCACAGATCCAATCCGCATCATTGCTACTAACATCTTTGAACATAATTTTCTCTAGGAACATATCAAAATAAACATATGAAAGCAACAACGCAAGCTATTGATCTACAACATAATTTGCAAAATACTACCAGGACTAAGTTCATGATAAATTTAAGTTCAATTAATCATATTACTTAAGAACTCCCACTTAGACAGACATCTCTCTAGTCATCTAAGTGATCACGTGATCCAAATCAACTAAACCATGTCCGATCATCACGTGAGATGGAGTAGTTTTCAATGGTGAACATCACTATGTTGATCATATCTACTATATGATTCACGCTCGACCTTTCGGTCTCTGTGTTCCGAGGCCATATCTGTATATGCTAGGCTCGTCAAGTTTAACCTGAGTATTTCGCGTGTGTAACTGTTTTGCACCCGTTGTATTTGAACGTAGAGCCTATCACACCCGATCATCACGTGGTGTCTCAGCACGAAGAACTTTCACAACGGTGCATACTCAGGGAGAACACTTCTTGATAATTTAGTGAGAGGTCATCTTAAAATGCTACCGTCAATCAAAGCAAGATAAGATGCATAAAGGATAAACATCACATGCAATCAATATAAGTGATATGGTATGGCCATCATCATCTTGTGCTTGTGATCTCCATCTCCGAAGCACCGTCATGATCACCATCGTCACCGGCGCGACACATTGATCTCCATCGTAGCATCGTTGTCGTTACGCCATCTATTGCTTCTACGACTATCGCTACCGCTTAGTGATAAAGTAAAGCAATTACAGGGCGTTTGCATTTCATACAATAAAGCGACAACCATATGGCTCCTGCCAGTTGTCGATAACTTCGGTTACAAAACATGATCATCTCATACAATAAAATATAGCATCACGTCTTGACCATATCACATCACAACATGCCCTGCAAAAACAAGTTAGACATCCTCTACTTTGTTGTTGCAAATTTTTTACGTGGCTGCTATGGGCTGAGCAAGAACCATTCTTATATATGCATCAAAACCACAACGATAGTTCATCAAGTTAGTGCTGTTTTAACCTTCGCAAGGACCGGACGTAGCCACACTCGGTTCAACTAAAGTTGGAGAAACAGACACCCGCTAGTCACCTATGTGCGAAGCACGGCGGTAAAACCAGTCTCGCGTAAGCGTGCGCGTAATGTCGGCCCGGGCCGCTTCATCCAACAATACCGCCGAACCAAAGTATGACATGCTGGTAAGCAGTATGACTTGTATCGCCCACAACTCACTTGTGTTCTACTCGTGCAAATAACATCAACGCAAAAAACCTAGGCTCTGATGCCACTGTTGGGGAACGTAGTAATTTAAAAAAAAATCCTACGCACACGCAAGATCATGGTGATGCATAGCAACGAGAGGGGAGAGTGTGTCCACGTACCCTCATAGACCGAAAGCGGAAGCGTTATGACAACGCGGTTGATGTAGTCGTACGTCTTCACAATCTGACCGATCCAAGCACCAAACGTACGACACCTCCGAGTTCAGCACACGTTCAGCTCGATGACGATCCCCGGACTCCGATCCAGCAGGGTGTCAGGGATGAGTTCCGTTAGCACGACGGCGTGGTGACGATGATGATGTTCTACCGATGCAGGGCTTCGCCTAAGCACCGCAACGATATGACCGAGGTGGAATATGGTGGAGGGGGGCACCGCACACGGCTAAGGAACGATCACGAAGATCAACTTGTGTCTAGAGGTGCCCCCTGCCCCCGTATATAAAGGAGCCAAGGGGGAGGGGGCGGCCGGCCAAGGAGGGCGCGCCAAGGAGGAGTCCTACTCCCACCGGGAGTAGGATTCCCCCCCTTCCAAGTAGTAGGAGTAGGAGTCAAGGAAAGGGGGAAGAGAAGAGAAGGAAGGAGGGGGCGCAACCCCTCCCCCTAGTCCAATTTGGACTAGGCCTTGGGGGAGCGCCCAACCTCTCCTCTCTCTTTCCCCTAAAGCCCAATAAGGCCCGTATACTCCCCTGCGAATTCCCGTAACTCTCCGGTACTCCGAAAAATACCCGAATCACTCGGAACCTTTTTGAACTCTGAATATAGTTGTCCAATATATCGATCTTTACGTCTCGACCATTTTGAGACTCCTCGTCATGTCCCCGATCTCATCCGGGACTCCGAACTTCTTCGGTACATCAAAACTCATAAACTCATAATATAACTGTCATCGAAACCTTAAGCGTGCGGACCCTACGGGTTCGAGAACTATGTAGACATGACCGAGAACCGTTTCCGGTCAATAACCATTAGCGGAACGTGGATGCTCATATTGGCTCCTACATATTCTACGAAGATCTTTATCGGTCAAACCGCATAGCAATACGTTGTTCCCTTTGTCATCGGTATGTTACTTGCCCGAGATTCGATCGTCGGTATCTCAATACCTAGTTCAATCTCGTTACCGGCAAGTCTCTTTACTCGTTCCGTAATGCATCATCTCGTAACTAACTCATTAGTCACATTGCTTGCAAGGCTTATAGTGATGTGCATTACCGAGAGGGCCCAGAGATACCTCTCCGACAATCAGAGCGACAAATCCTAATCTCGAAATACGCCAACCCAACAAGTACCTTCGGAGACACCTGTAGAGCACCTTTATAATCACCCAGTTACGTTGTGATGTTTGGTAGCACACAAAGTGTTCCTCCGGTAAACGGGAGTTGCATAATCTCATAGTCATAGGAAGATGTATAAGTCATGAAGAAAGCAATAACAACATACTAAACGATCAAGTGCTAAGCTAACGGAATGGGTCAAATCAATCACATCATTCTCCTAATGATGTGATCCCGTTAATCAAATGACAACTCTTTTGTCCATGGCTAGGAAACAAAACCATCTTTGATAAACGAGCTAGTTAAGTAGAGGCATACTAGTGATACTATGTTTGTCTATGTATTCACACATGTATTATGTTTCCGCTTAATACAATTCTAGCATGAATAATAAACATTTATCGTGAAATAAGGAAATAAATAATAACTTTATTATTGCCTCTAGGGCATATTTCCTTCAGGATTGTTCTTCGGTATGTGACTCCTCCAATGGTCCAATTAGTTTTTATTCTAGTGCTTTATTTATTGGAAATTTTTGCTGTTGAGGTGTCCCTGTTCTTGAGCTTGCATGTCAAATTTATATGGCCCAAAGTAGTTTAAATGCATGATATAGCCTCTAGGCATTTGTGGGAGTAGTTTCTATCAATCTTGTTGAGTTTGGTTCACTTTTATTTTGAGTCACTAAAATTTCATAAATTTTCAGAGAAGAAAATGATGAAGAGATTGTTGAGGGGCTCCTCGAGCCGAAGCTCGAAGGATAAGCAGAATGAGTAGAATAAAAAGCCCAAATACAATCTTCCTCGCACCGCGGAGGTTCGGCCGTGCGAATGGCCTTGTGATGCGTTCTTGAGGGCCGCCGAAATTCACAATGACTTTTATTATTTGGCTGAGAATGCAGACCTCACCGACTTCCTCCACGACCAGCGTGAACAGTATCTCCTACTCACCAATATTTTCGTGCAAAACTTTTATTTCCATGATAGGAAATCACCACCTTCACTGGAGTTTCACTTATATGATGAGGTTAAGGAGATGTCACTTTATGATTTATGTTTGGTTTGCAATCTGCCCTTTGTGGGCAGCATCGAGGAACCACATCCTAGTGATGTGGATGGATTTATTGATAGGATTGTTGTAGGGGAAACGAGGAAAGTTTCAGATGCAAGAACTACTACTATACATTTTCCTGTTCTACGTTACTTTGCGATGTTTGCTAGTAGATGCTTAATTGGTCGCGGGAACAGTGGAAACCTTAGTGTTCCTGACCTTGTTATTTTGCGCCATGCTTTGTTTCGTGATACAACCTTCAGTTTAGGTGCTATTGTTGCTAAACGGTTAAGTCTGAACCGTACAAAGGGCCCCATCTTCGGAGGTATCTTTGCTTCACGCCTTGCTAAACACTTTGAGATACCTATTAGGCATTATGAGAAAGAGGAAAAGTTGATGCCCACTATTTTCCTAGACTATAAGAGTATGGTAGCACATGACTTTATTGTTAAAAATAAGAAGAAGATGCTTAAGTATAACTTGATATTTGCTAAAACTCATTGTGAGACTATTACCTTGCTTGCACCCTCTTTGTTTAACATACTTTCAGGCACGTACCTCATCCTGCCCGAGGACATTTATGCATACCGGAACCTGACACAAGTTTCAGAGCCTCAACCCGAGCCACCACTTCACCCTTATCGACAGTCTGTTTATCAGTAGGATCTAGAGGAGATCGCTAACCAGTGGCACCTCGAGGACCCTCCTCAGTACACCGGAGAGGGTAGCTTCGATCCGTGGGCGTAGACCAACTTAGGCCAAAAGCCTAAGCTTGGGGGAATACGTATTTCTCGCCGACATTACATTCATGTTCACACACTCATTCTAGTTGTCGGTGCTCTTACTTTTTCATTGTACCATCCATGCTACTTTATTTTCTTTTTCTTGCTTTCTTATTGTGTGTTTGAAAAACCTTAAGAAAACCAAAAAATAGTTGTAGCCTTTAGCTAGTTTACTTTCCATGCTTGTAGTAGTAATATTAAAAGAAAACCCAACAAGATTTCCCGTTCTTCTTATGCTTGTTGGGAGTTTTCCCGTGTAAATAGTTTTATTTCTATTCTTTTCTTTGGGGGTCGAGAGGAGAAGACCACAATGACAATGTTGAGTGGCTCTCATATGCATTATTGTTGATCTAACCAAGAGCCCATATTACCTTGTCTTCTCCTTGAATTAAATGCTTGCAGATTCTAGCTTAGTCCAATGCACGTGCACTATTATTATTATCCACACTGTTCGGTCGTGCAAGTGAAAGGCAATAATGACGATACATGATGAATTGATTGAGATGAGATAAGATGGTATGAACTCGACCTATCTTGTTTTTGTAAATATGATTAGCTCATCATTCTCGATTCAGCCCATTATGAATGAAAAATGTTTGCAATGACAGTTAGAAATTATAGTTGCTCATACCATGCTTAATTAGCTAGGAGTTTATAATGGTCTACCTTGCATGCCAACATGTTATTAAAATGGTTGTGATATGGTATGATAGGGTGGTATCCTCCTTTGAATGATTCGAGTGGCTTGACTTGCCACATGTTCATGCATGTAGTTGAAACAAAATCAACATAGCCTCCATGATATTTATATTCATGGTGATTTATATTCTACTCATGCTTGCACTCGTTGTTGGTTAATCTTAATGCATGTTCATGACTATTGTCGCTCTCTAGTTGGTCGCTTCCCAGTCTCTTTCTAGCCTTCACTTGTACTAAGCGGGAATACTGCTTGTGCATCCACTTCCATAAACCCCAAAGTTATTCCATATGAGTCCACCATACCTTCCTATATGCGGTATTTACCTATCGTTCCAAGTAAATTTGTATGTGCCAAACTCTAAACCTTCAAATGAAATTCTGTTTTGTATGCTCGAATAACTCATGTATCAACTAGGGTTGTCTATATCTTCCATGCTAGGTGGGTTATTCTCACGATGAGTGGACTCCACTCATCATTCACGAGAAACTGGCCTGTAACCGGGATGCCCAGTCCCATGCTCAAATCAAATCAAAATAAATGCAAACAAAACTCCCCCACGATTATTGTTAGTTGGACGACACCCGTTGTTTCGAGCCAACCATGGATTGATGTTCGTTGGTGGTGGGGGAGTATAAACTTTACCATTTTGTTTGGGAACCGTCTATAATGTATGTAGCATGGAAGACATCGAGATCTCTTGGTTGTTATGTTGACAATGAAAGTATGCCGCTCAAAATATTATTTATCTCTGTTTCAAAACTCGAGCTCTGGCACCTCTGCAAATCCCTGCTTCCCTCTACAAAGGGCCTATCTATTTACTTTTATGTTGAGTCATCATCCTCTTATTAAAAAACACCAGTTGGAGAGCACCGTTGTCATTTGCATGCATTGCTATTAACTTGCATTGAGTGTGACTGGATCTTTTTTGCCATGAATTACAATGTCTAATCAGTCCTTGATCTTCAGGGGTGCTCTGCATTTATGTTTTGCGGTCTCAGGAAGGGCTAGCGAGATACCATCTTGTTATATCATATTATGATTGTTTTGAGAAAGTGTTGTCATCCGAGATTTATTATTATTGCTCGCTAGTTGATTATGCCATTGGTATGAGTAAACATGAGACCTAAATGTTATTGTGAATATGGTTAGTTATAATCTTTGCTGAAAACTTGAATGCTGGCTTTACATATTTGCAACAACAAGATCAAACAGAGTTTGTAGAAGTTTTTCTTTATCACTTTCAGTTTGTCAACTGAATTGCTTGAGGACAAGCAAAGGTTTAAGCTTGGGGGAGTTGATACGTCTCCAACGTATCTACTTTTCCAAACATGTTTGCCCTTGTTTTGGACTCTAACTTGCATGATTTGAATGGAACTAACCCGGACTGATGCTGTTTTCAGCAGAATTACCATGGTGTTATTTTTGTGCAGAAATAAAAGTTCTCAGAATGACCTGAAAATCCACGGAGACACGTTTTGTAATTAATAAAAAATATTGGCGAAAGAATCAACGTAAGGGGCTTGCACCCTATCCATGAGGGTGCAGGGCGCGCCCCCTGCCTCGTGGCCCCCCTGGATCTCCACCGACCTCAACTCCAACTCCATATATTCACTTTCGGGGAGAAAAAAACCAGAGAGAAAGATTCATCGCGTTTTACGACACGGAGCCGCCGCCAAGCCCTAACCTTCCTCGGGAGGGCTGATCTGGAGTCCATTCGGGGCTCCGCAGAGGGGAATCCGTCGCCATCGTCATCATTAACCATCCTCCATCACCAATTTCATGATGCTCACCATCGTGCGTGAGTAATCCCATCGTAGGCTTGCTGGACGATGATGGGTTGGATGAGATTTACCATGTAATCGAGTTAGTTTTGTTAGGGTTTGATCCCTAGTACCCATTATGTTCTAAGATTGATGTTGCTATGACTTTGCTATGCTTAATGCTTGTCACTAGGGCCTGAGTGCCATGAGTTCATATCTGAACCTATTATGTTTTCATGAATATATGTGAGTTCTTGATCCTATCTTGCAAGTCAATAGTCACCTACTATGTGTTATGATACGGCAACCCCGAAGTGGCAATAATCGGGACCACTCCCGGTGATGACCGTAGTTTGAGGAGTTCATGTATTCACTAAGTGCTAATGCTTTGGTCCGGTACTCTATTAAAAGGAGACCTTAACAGCCCTTAGTTTCCAATAGGACCCCGCTGCCACGGGAAGGTAGGACAAAATATGCCATGCAAGTTCTTTTCCATAAGCACGTATGACTATATTCGGAGTACATGCCTACATTACATTGATGAACTGGAGCTAGTTCTGTGTCACCCTATGTTATAACTGTTGCATGATGAATTGCATCCAACATAATTATCCATCACTGATCCATTGCCTACAAGCTTTTCACATATTGTTCTTTGCTTAGTTACTTCTCCGTTGCCATTGTTACGATTACTATAAAATCGATACTGTTACTTTTGCCACCGTTACCGTTACTTCCATACTACTTTGCTACCAAATACTTTGTTGCAGATATTAAGTCTTTCAGGTGTGGTTGAATTGACAACTCAGCTACTAATACTTGAGAATATTCTTTGGCTCCCCTTGTGTTGAATCAATAAATTTGGGTTGAATACTCTACCCTCGAAAATTGTTGCGATCCCCTATACTTGTGGGTTATCACCCGTTGTTCCGCCTCCACCCCTTCCCAAATCTCCGATGTCATTTGCTTCCTCCGGCCACCCCGTGTCGTGGAGCTTCACCCGTCCTTACCGCATCTTCTTTACCAAGATTAGAGCTCGGGGGTGCCATTTTTCTTGCCGCATCTCCTTCACCAAGATTAGAGCTGGGAGTCCATTCCTTGCCATGGTCGGCATGGCTGCAGCCATCGTTGTTATAGATTCGACTCAGAGTTTCGATGTATGCCGCCTCTTGCAGGCGGTTTCGGCTGCTCCGGATATGATTGAGCAATTGCCGTCCGAGCGAGCCGTAGCGAGGCGAGGAGGAGTAGGGAAGGTGGCAACTGCGGCGGATAAGAAGGGGGCTACGCCGGTTGGTGGGCTAGAAGGGGGTTGCGGCTGCTTTGAGCCGATAAAAGCTAAGATTTCCATCTTTTTATACCATCTTTAGAATCAGCCAATGGGAAAATTTTGATATGACCGGGAATTTATTTTCGTAAATGGATGATATTTGGAGTTCGTCCTCATCGTCGGAGTCGGATGATTTCAACATAGGGGAGATGCTTTTTGACGACGATGCCGATCATCTCCTCTTGTTGCATCTCGTCGACAAATTTAAAACCGATAATAATAATAATAAGAAGCTTCGTGGATCGACGGTCGACCGACTTTGCACTCCATGCAACTGAGCTCTCCGTCACGAGTTTCTCATAAAAGACTACTTTGCCAAGGTACCGTCATATCCGGGTCATCTTTTCCATAGGCGTTATCGAATGTGTAGGCCTCTTTTTATTCGCATTGTGGAAGCTTGCGAGCAAAAGATGTTGGTTCTTCACTCGCTGGAGAAATGTTGTCGGTTTGCTAGGGTTTAGTGCATGCCAAAAAATATCGATGACAATGCGAGTGTTAGCATATGACATTCCGGTAGATTACACCAATGAATATCTTTGCATCCGAGAAGATACCATGCTCAAATGCGTGCGGGTGTTTAGAATACAATGATCTGGGTATTCTGTCCCGAGTACCTCCGAGCTCCCTATGAGGAGGGCACAAAAATATTAATGGCGATAAACAAAGCAAGAGGATGCGCGGACATGCTTGGGAGTGTGGATTGCATGCATTGAAATCGGAAGAACTGTCCAAAGGCTTGGGTCGGGCAGTACACCAGCATCAACGCAAACCAACTATTATGCTCAAAGCTGTGGCTTCACACGACTTTTGGATTTGGCATTGCTTTTTTGGATTGTCAGAGTCTCTCAATGATATCAATGTGTTACATAGGTCACACTTTTTTTGTATAGCTAGCTAGTGAAAATGCTTCGGCTAGCAACTACACGGTCCGTGGACATGATTATACTATGGGGTATTATCTTGCTGACATTATTTATTCTTCGTGGGTAACATTTGTGAAGACAATTAGTAAGCCGACATGGAAAAACAAACTATTTTTGCCCAGGCGCAAGAAGCACGACGAAAAGATATTGATAGGGCATTCGGTGTGTTGCAAGCTCGGTTTGCCATTTTTCCGAGGTCCTGCTTGCTTCTGGGATAAGAAACCCCCCTCAAATATCATGGCTGCATGTGTAATTCTACACAATATATTCATCGAGGACGAGTGTGATTTAAACTTGGAGCTTTTCTATGACAATATTGGTAGACATGTCAAGCCTACTGGAACCCAGATGTGATCAATGCATTTCTTGAGACCTATCGGTAGACTGAAGAGCGTGACAAACACATGTAGCTACACGATGATCTCATTGAGTATCAGTGGCAATTGTATGGGCAATAGACCATGATTTAATTAATTTGATATATTTGTTTTCATGTGTGTTTTGAATAGTTGTTTTAATTCTGGACCATCTCTTATCGTAATAATTTTGAACCATTCGTTATTGTACTTGAACATTTGTTGCATTTGAGATAATTATTGTATTGTACTATGTTAAAACATTTAGTTTCATATGTATTTATTTTTTTATTTGAGCTTTTTCTATTTCAGCTATATTACCTAAATTCATGATTTGCGGTGCGGATTTGCAGCACCATGCGGTGTCGGGCGGAACAGATGCTGCGAGACTCGATGAACTACGAAAATCATATATTGCAGTAATTTTGCACGAGATTCGTGAACTAGTGAGCTTAGAAGACGAGTGAGCTTAGAAGGCGCTTACCGACATTCGAAGCAAACGAGTGAGCTTAAAGGACGATGCTTATAGCTATCGCGCTAGCCAACCCTGGCCCGAACGTTGAATTTCATTTCGACACACCCAAAATGTTGATTTTTTTTTTGCTTTGATCGTTGAATTGTGATGAATTTGTGCTACATGATTGACGTATATGAATTTACTTGAATTTGAGGGTTTTGATATGAGAAGTATGGTTGTTTGCAAGACCTTTGAGGGGGGCTGTCCGGGGTCGCGACCAGGCATGTTCACGGATGTTTAGGGGCTGGATTTCCGAGTCCGTCTATATAAATGTGCTCCAATGATTAATAAATCTCTTCTCGCAAAAATAACAATTAATAAGTCTCGATTCTGATCTAAAAAAATTCACTGTACTCCCTCCGTTTCTTTTTAGTCTGCATATAAGATTTGATCAAAGTCAAACTTTGTAAAGTTTGACCAACTTTATTGAAAAAAATATTAACATCTACAATACTAAACCTATAGGATATGAAAATTAATTTCATAATGCATCTAACAATATATATTTCATATTATGAATCTTGATATATTTTTTTATAAACTTAGTCAAAGTTAATAAAGTTTGACTTTGACCAAGTCTGATATGCAGACTAAAAAGAAACGGAGCGAGTACTATTGTTCAATACAAATCGGGCGAGCACCCAGAAATTCTCCGTAAAATTCGCGCCCGCAGGTCTTCCTTCCAATCTGCCAGAGCGCGCGCGGAAGCACACCTGCCGCCCGCCCACAACTTAGCCAGGCCAGCGATCCGCGTCGAAACGCATCCAGCCCGTCCATCTCAAAAGCGGCGAACGGCTGGTATCGCTTGACGTCATCGATCCGGGGCACCACCCCTCCGCCAATCAGCTCTCACCTCTCCCCATCTATAAAAATCTCCGCCCCTCTCCTCTTCTCCCCACATCTCATCTGCAATCCCCTCTCCTCCTTCAATCCTCCAGCGAAACCCCACCCCGCCCCACCCCACCGTCAGCATCCATGGCGCCCAAGGCCGAGAAGAAGCCGGCGGCGAAGAAGCCAGTGGAGGAGGAGCCCGCGGCGGAGAAGGCCGAGAAGACCCCGGCCGGGAAGAAGCCCAAGGCCGAGAAGCGGCTGCCGGCGGGCAAGTCGTCGGCGGCGGCCAAGGAGGGCGGCAAGGCGAAGAAGAAGGCCAAGAAGAGCGTGGAGACGTACAAGATCTACATCTTCAAGGTGCTGAAGCAGGTGCACCCCGACATCGGCATCTCCTCCAAGGCCATGTCCATCATGAACTCCTTCATCAACGACATCTTCGAGAAGCTCGCCGGCGAGGCCGCTAAGCTGGCGAGGTACAACAAGAAGCCCACCATCACGTCCCGGGAGATCCAGACCTCCGTCCGCCTCGTCCTCCCCGGCGAGCTCGCCAAGCACGCCGTCTCCGAGGGCACCAAGGCTGTCACCAAGTTCACCTCCTCCTGAGTCTCGTAGTTAGCTGTTTGGGTGTGTTTGTGGCCGTGTTATCGTGTAAGAATCGCATCGCTATGTTTCTGGATCTCGAGAAATAGTAACGGTGCCTGCCTCAATGTTCAGTACATGCTCGTGTTATTTTGTTCTGGTCTTCAATTCTTCATCTCTAATCAACGTGCTGGTCATCTCCATCTTTTCTGAAATCATGTGCTCTTATCAGCGTTTGGAGACTCTGTTTATTTTTAAAAAATTTATGCGCGTGGTTGTACTTTGTCCGTGAAATTTGCTGCAACATGACACGATCTTGCAGTTTTGGAGCCGTATTTCGTGCATCAAAATGGAAGAACCAATTGGCAGAAAGTTCAGTCGCTCCTAAAATCAATCGAGTTACTGAATTTGCGACCGGAAAGTTGTTCCACATGATTCATTTTGGCTATAATGTCAAGCCGTGTCGGCGCCAGCAGCAGTTTCTAATTTCTGCTCGACGGATCTGATAGAAATGGCTCGTTTCAAGTAGTATTTGATCTCTGTTTCATTACTGTTTGTTTGTATTGCCTTGTAGTTGGACACTGGTAATTCAGAGAGTGCGCTGTATGCTTTCTGATTTTTTCTCTAGTATTTATCCCCCCAGCTTTCAGAATGGACAGACTCGTCCGGGATCTGAATGAAATGTTTAGGACTTGCGGCACTGGGTGTTTATCTCAGGTCAAGCGTCGGCAGCAACAGAGAGGTTACCAACGGCAGGACGGCGAGACCACGCCGCGCCCTGGAATCATAAGTGTATGGCAAACGCAAAATAATCCATGAAACTATGAACTATGAAATCTTCTGAAGTTCAAACTTCCAATGCAATCAATCACATGAATTACTGACAGTAACAACGTATGCGATCTTCATTGTGTTATGTTGCCTGGCTTCTGCTGCTGTTTAATTCCGGTACCAGGTCTGCCAAGAATTCGGCCTGGGTTCATCCCAGTTCTAGCTTAATTTAAGTACTTGGACATCATATAGAGGCTGTGTCAATTAATTTGGACCAGAGGGAGTACATAAATTTTCAAACAAGCAAGAGCTCCATATTTACTTTTAACGAAGATAAATGCCATAGATACATCCTTTATTTCCACCGGGAAAAACACCAGACGGCTTTGTATCAGAAGAATGCTTTCTATGTTTATTTTGACTATCGTGCACTCGATATGTTCCCAGACAAGAATTAGTGAACGTAACAACAACACAGGGCCAAGATGAATGTAAGAGTACCGGCAACAAACTGGTTCATCCATCACGTGAGTAAATCCGCTGCAGTGTTCACTACGTGGATGCAAACGCAGCAAGCTTACAATGGCCGTTGCTTTCCAAGACAAAATTATATCAGTAACTAGAGCCACCACTGCACATGCTTCGCTCTATTTACATCATCGCAGGACGCATCATGACGTAGATCCTTTGCTGCCCGTAGTCATGAAAGATTCACCGCATCCACACTCCCCTTTCGAGTTCGGGTTGATGAACACAAACTCTGACCTGCAACACAAGGTACCATCAATAATGAACTAGAGGTAAGGCAATGGAGGTCGAAAACAAGAATTTTCTGCACAGAAACTAGAGAAGGTCACCTCAGTGGATCGTCAACGAAGTCCATCTTGGTGCCGATCACATGCATCAGGGCCTTGGGGTCAATCAGTACTTTTACACCTTTCTCTTCAACAAGCTCATCAAACTTCCCTTTTTCTTCTGAACAAGGAGAGATTAACTTTAGCACGGACAGCAGAAAACAGACGAAAGAAAATGTGGAAGCTAGTTCAATCTGCACAATGATAAGATGATGCTACAGTCGATATCTATTCTTGATTTGTTAAATTAGGCACAAAAGTTCTTCAACAAAATAAATTAGGCTCAAAAGTTTGATCTATCAATGGACAGAAATAGTACCCCATTAATTTGTACGAATATCCGACCAATGCTACGGTTGATATTCATTCTTGGTTTGGGAAATTAAGCTCAATAGATTGATATATTTACTAACAAAAATTAAATGTGTGCCACGCTGGGCACGGCTCACTAATATGTACCAACATCTGACCAAGGCTGTATAATTGTACACAAGGGCAAGGCTTTTTATGACACAGGTCGGGCAAAATCATTAGATCGACGAACTAATAATCGGAGAAATTGTTCAACCAGATGTTACTAAGAAAACTAAACATGATAGGAGTTGAACAGCACGGACTACATATCAAACAAATTGTTCAGAATACTAAACATCATGGCCTCGCTCTAAACATAACAAATATTTTAGCAAACGAAATATACAGCATGGAACCCTGCATATTAGATGTTGGAGGATGGGGGCAGGGCTAAGCAATATAGAGCATGATTGATTTGCTACCAGTATTGGGCTAGCCAAATGTTGGCTTGCCAAATATTGGTAATACCTAGGCTTGCCAAATATTGGCAACTTTATGTGAGATAGGCAAAACAACTCGGTAACCAATCAAGTTGCAGCCAATATTTGACACAATGCCAAACATTGGCATTGCCAATTTTTGACACCAAACCAATTATACTCATACTCCCTCCGTACAAAGTTAGTACAAAGTTGAGTCACTTATTTTGGGATGGAGGGAGTAACAATGATTTCACGTTGTAATTTATGAATGCGTATGTTCACTTTCCCTCCTCTTCTACTTATACAACAGTCTCAAAGAAATGGTATACCAAGGACATGGAGAGATTGATTACCTGACAAATTAATTCACTAAGTTTGGTGAGGTTATCTGGCCATTTAATTCACTAGTTTTGGCCAGATTATGTGGCCATTCAATTCACTAGGGTTAGACAGATTATCTGGCCATTTAATTCACTAGGTTTGGTGCGTATATTGCTGTAACATTGAAGAGTTTCTGCATAATACTTTTGCAAGATGCACAGCATGGTAGCTTCATGCCTCTGAAATGCTAAACTAATTAACGTGAAACTCACGCGCTGGAACAGCAACACCGGGCAATACAACATGCAATATATACCAGTTTAACCTATGATATGTTCACTCCCCCCCCCCCCCCTGTGCAACCTGTACAGCGATATGGCATGCGAGAATTGAATTATCAGGCCAGTTAATTACTAGGATTGCTGTGTATATCGCTGTAACATCGCAGGGTTATCTGAACAAAATTTTGCAAGATGCAGGGGATGGTAGCTTCTGTAACATCGCAGGGTTATCTGAACAAAATTTTGCAAGATGCAGGGGATGGTAGCTTCATCCCTCTAAAATACCGAACTGCTAGCAACAGAAAATTTCAACATGAAACTAATACGCCGGAAATTCGAAGCTAGCATACCGGCGTAATTCAGCGTGTAGGACAGGCCGTTGCAGCCGCGCGCCTTGACGCCAAGGCGCAGGTAGGGCCGCTGCCTGAGGTCGAGGAGGTGGCGCACCCTGGCCGCCGCGGCCTCCGTCAGGGTGAGCGCCTGCTTCCGGGCGGCCGCCCCCGCCCTCTGCCCCGCGGCCCTCAGCGCGGACGACGACATGGTTCGCCGGCGCGGCGCAGGTACGCACGATTCGTCTCGGCAGGAAGAGCCTTGCACGGCAGGATTACGCCGGGGCGCGCCTGGATCTTCTCCCTCCTGGCGCGGCTGCTCTCCTTCCGAGGCCTCCGGTCGAGGGCGCCGGCGGCAGCGGCAGCGGCGCGGCTGGATCGGCGGTGCCGGTGCGCGCTGGCGTGGAGCCGGGGCTAATCCCTTTCGACGAATGGACGGACGGACGAATTGGGACGGACGGAGGCGTCTGGAAACTGCCCAGGTTATTGGTTCCTCTGGGCCAGACCCATTCGGCCCATCAACTTTGGATTTAGTACTTTTTTTTAGCTGCCTGCCACTTTATAGGTTTTTCTTCAACATTTCTTTGGTGCCAGAAATTCATAGGAAAATCAAACTTTGACACGCTCACCATTGTGCGTGCCGATTTAGCTGCCTCGGTGTCTCAAGCTCCGCGGCAAGTTTGCCTTCGCCACCGGCTTAAACATCACTCCCTTTATTTTGGTGAATAAGGCACACATACATTTTGAAATCGTGTCTGACCATCAGTTTAACAAATAAAACGTGGGTTATGTGAGACAAAAGTTTTTATGGTATAATTTTGAAGTCACATAATTCATGTATTGCTAGTCTAAATGATGATCAAAGCTAAACATTAACATACGTGCACGCCTTATTGGAAGAGAACTGCGATGCACACGATGCATTCACACAGGAGAAGTCACTCAGGGCCAGTTCTTTTGGACGGCTGAAGAAATAAGCTGCCTTCCCCGGGCTTAAAAAAAGCCGTTTTCTAAATTTGATGAGGCTTATAAATTAGTTATCCCATAACTTGTTCGGAAGCCGCAATGAACTAGAGCGACGGCTTACAGAAGAAGCAGCTTATTTTTTAAGCCGCCAAAAAAACTGGCAGACTATTGGATTGCCTCGTTTTTTAAATATGTGTGGCTTCTAATCATATCATGCACCGATCGTGTGTGAACAGAATGTATATACAACACTTTCGTATTGGAATGGAGTAACTTTGATCCTCATGCATGTCATGATGGCGTGCTCGATGAAGTTGGTCAGATCCTCGGGTTAACATCAAAGGCATCCTCCAAACATACCTTGCCCCCCCTCTATTGTGCGAGAAGATCAAGCAGTCAAGCCCCCATGCCAGGGAAAACATATACCTCCCTGGTTGGCGGTAGAATTATGCTAATCAACGCGGTCCTTGATGCCCTTCTAGTGCATGTGATGAAGGTGGTGGAGCTTCATCCATCTGTCGGTAAGGCGATGGACGCATTGCTGTAGCGCCCAAGATGCGATTCTATCCCAATCATATGATTAACTCATGATTGGGGCACAACCATATTTTAAGAGCATAGCAAGGTGGATATCATTACAACATACCATATATTGAATAGATGAGAATACAAGATAAAGGCTTACACTCGTCACAAGCTACAACATAAATACAACAGTACATCAATACATAGCGACATACAGAAAAGCAGGATCCGGCCACGGATGAAATCAACCAAAAAAGAAGAACGACATCCACCCCGCTAATCCTAGGCTCCTGACCCGGAACCTATCCCTTGATCGAAGAAGAAGCAGAAGAAGAACTCCAAAAGCAAACATTTATCGCTCTCACGTCAGGTCATCGCATTACCTGTACCTGCAACTGTTGATGTAGTAATCTGTGAGCCATGATGACTCAACAATCTCATTACCATGGGTATCAAGACTAGCAATGCTTAAAGGGTGCAGAATTGATAAGTGGTGAGGTTGCAGCAAGCACTAAACAATGTATGGTGGCTAATTTACGAGTACAAGAATAAGAAGAGAAACTATGCATAACGGCCGCAAACTAGTAATGATCAAGAAGTGATCCTGAACTACTTATGACTCAAACATAACCCCACCGTGTTCTCTTCTCGAACTCAACTCGAAAAGAGACGATCACGGTTATGCACGCGGTTGGTGTATTTTAACTCGGATCTGGTGTCAAGTTCTCCACAACCGGATATTAAAAATTCTCATCTGCAACTTAACCTCGGGCATGACTCTTGAAAAGATTAAACCCTGCAAGGGTGTCCCAACTTAGTCCATCACAAACTCTCACGATCCGCGGAGGAAAAACCTCCATTCCGGGACAACCCAATCAAGCTCAGAATCCCGGTTCACAAGACATTTCGACAATGGTAAAACAAGTCCAACAAGACCTCCCGACGTGTCGAAGATCCCAATAGGAGTCACGTATCTCGTTCTCAGGACACGGCGGATGAAAACAACGTACGGCAGCCAAAAACCCGAGTTGCCCCAGGTGGCGCCGCAAGTGGCTCTAGTTTGGACCAACACTCATGAGGAGCACTGGCCCGGGTTGTAGATTAAGAGTCCTCGGGTGCTAGTCGGTCCTTATGCAAGTTTTAGTTATTATTAGGCAAATAGTAAAACCAAAGTTGGGTATTGCTGGAAGAGTTTTATTCAAAGCGAACTGTCAAGGGGGGCCCATAAACCCCGACCGTGTTAGGAACGCAAAATTAAGGAACATAACACCGGTATGACAGAAACTAGGGTGGCAAGAGTGGAACAAAACACCACACAAAAGGCTGAGCCTTCCACCCTTTACCAAGTATATAGATGCATTAATTAAATAAGATATATTGTGACATCCCATGATCATGTCCCAACATGGAACAACCTGCACTGCACCTGCAACTAGCAACGCTATAAGAGGGGCTAAGCAAGCGGTAACATAGCCAAACAACGGTTTGCTGGGATGATGGAAAAGGTTAGAGCCTTATCATGGCAATTTGGGAGGCTTGATAAACAAGTGATGGGTGGCGCAACAAGCGATATCATCGAGACAACTAGCAAAGCAAAGATAGTAGTGGTATCCAGGGTAACAGTCATCTTGCCTGAAATCCCGCTAGGAAGAAGACCGAATCCATGAAGAAGACAAACAGACATAGTCGAACGGATCCTCACAATCGCAACATTATCGGAACTATCGAGAATAAGCAACACAGGAAAGAAGAAAACAACATGGTAAACCAACAATCATAAACATGGCTTGATGCGCAACCAAGTATGATGCATGTCCGGTTTAATGATTCATGGCATGGCAAGTGCAACAAACAATACTACAAATTAAGTGGAGCTCAATATGCAACGAGTTGCATATTGACGAAACTTCACAACAATTATTTAGTTCACTCTCGTTTATGCTACTCATCAGTATTAAATGTTGGTTAACATGGCAAGAGGTGAAGCATAAATAACTACAATATATAGGCATTTTAAATGAGGCCGGAAACAACGAACAACAATTCCGGAAAATCCCCATATGCATATTTTGGATTTGGTACTGTTCTGCCTATCACATAATTTTATTGTTGTTAAATAGGAAAATAAAATGCACCATGTCAATCTATGCATTTTTATAGACCATTTACATATAAAGTTTATTTAATTCGGAGCAACGGTTATTTAGTTATGAAATAAACCATTTTAACATGTCATTTATGCAAAATTTAGTCAAACAACAAGTTTAAACATTTTAAACATGGATAAAAGTTCGTTATAGTGAAACTAGATGAAATTCTAAGCATTTTACATGTATCGTTTGTTTAATTCCGATGCACGGTTCATGAGTTATTATATGCATGAAGTTAGAGAGTTTTTCTGTAGAACTAACGTTCTCTGGATAATGTCTAAATTCGCAGAACTGGGAGAAAACATGATATGGGCCACATCTGGCTGGCCCAACAACACAAAGGGGGGCATATCAGTGGCTCACCATGGGCTGAGGGATTCGGTGGATGGATGGGACACGCCTAGGGTTTCATCTGTTTATATAACATGTGGATTTAGGTTTGGTGCATTTGGTCCCTCCGATCTTAATCAGACGGTCCTGGATAAATAGGTTAGGAAGTCCAAACAATGAACCGAAGATGTTTTAGGGATGTTTGGGGATAATTCGGACCCATCGGTAACGACATGCCAGTTCGGGTTTGGGGGTAGTTTCGGACTAGGTTGCGAGGGATCCGTGCACTGTGCAAAGGAGCAAGGCAATCGCATGCAAGTGTGTGGTTGGGCTAAGAATGGTCAACAAAGACGAGTGGTCTGACAAAAGGGAAACGGAGACAAAGAGAGAAGCGGCAACTATGAACAACTACAAGTTTTGTGAAAACATGCAGATGCAATGCACATGATGCCATGATGAAATGCAACAAGCCAAATAAATCACACGACTACAACGAAATAATTAGAAGGCTTCTGGAGCATCGGTCTCGGGTCGTTGCAACTCTCCTCCACTTACAAGAGATTTGGCCGAGATCTAGGGAGGACAAACGGAAGAGGAAGAGAAGAGATAAACTAAGTTGCTTCTACGGCAAGGGAGTGAAACCATGAACCTTGAGATGTTGCTAAGCTTGAAGAAATGACATGACAAAGATGAACGAAATTACAAACAGTCCATTGGACAAGAGGAACAAGGAATACAACGAGAACCAAGAGCTTAAGTGACAAGATAGACATTGAAACCACTCCGGTTAAAACAAGATAGAGAAGGAATAGGAACGAAATAATTGAGACAACACTCCGACTGAAAATGGAAGGAATTTAACATGAAGATGACAAGATGGCATGATACTTGATGAGAGCCACAACACAATGCCTCTGGAACAAATGAAGAATGGAATCAAAAGAACGGAGAAGAGAAAACCAACATCTCTCACAATTGAACTTGAACATTCTTATGAAGAAGGGCTAAACGGAGTTGTTAGAAAAATTAACAATGAAAAGAATAAGCTTGTTATGGGCTTATGGAAAACATCTCAAAACTTGAGGTGAAAATTTGCCACTGCCAAATGATTAATTAGTTGAGAGGAACAAAGAGATGCAAAACTCCACTTCAAAAGATAACGGAGAATGAATTGCACTTCGAAATGAAAGAAGAAGAATACTTGAGCTCCTCCAACAAGAATCTTGATGAACACTTCGAGAATGAATTAAATCCTTAATGAACCACCATGAATAAACTATCGAAGGCCTCCAAATATATAATAACATGATCGAAACGAAAGGAAAACTGAAAGAACAAGATAAAGCCCTGAAATGATTTAGATGGAGCTTCGTGATGAGATAATGCGAAACTTAGAACTCCAGAAAAATAATGATGGAGCACTTCGAACCGAGAGTTTACTCATCATGAACAAACTCCAGAAGAAGAAATTAATAACCTCGAGGAAAGCAAGAATAAGAAATTATGTTATGCTTATCCTTCATCAAATTAAATTGATGAGAAGCAATGGATTTAGCATACTACTTATTCTCATTGCAAAGAACTAAAGAGAGTTCTCGCACAATCTTGAGAAAGTATTCAACGAATCACCGGTAGGATTTTGGAAAGAACGAGTGAAATGATATGATAATATAGGAAGAGGAATGTTCAATGAACCACCGCAAGAATTGAAAATAAACGCAGAAAAGAGAACGAAGTTGTGGGAATAATTAGAAAATGAACAAAGATACTTGAAAAAAAATTAGAAACAAGAGAACGAAGGGATCACGAGAAGCGTAGAGAATACTTGAATGATGCACCGGAAGAATTTGAGAACAAGAGCTGAACATTGAGAATGAAGAATTCTAAAATGATAACCTCCGTAAAACAAAACAAAACACTATTGAAATGCTTCGGATGGGTATGAAAATAATCCCTCAGGACGAAAAACAATTTGAGAGATGGCATGAAGCTTGAATCATGAATCATTTTAAGAACGGGGAAGGACTCAAGAGGAACTCGTCTTCGGTCTTCAAAATATGAGAATGATGATGAGATACACCACCATGAATTGTTGCGGCACTCCGGAATGAAGAACAAAAATGTGGAACCAACGGTGAAAAGAATTTGAAAGCAATCTTGGAGAAGGCATATGACTGACGGAATCCATTCTTACGTCACACTTTGAAAAGAATTTGAGAATAACTCCGGAAAAATGAAAAGAGTCGGGTAAGATCCCGGGGAAAAACCTGTGGGTTAGGGCCCACTCAAAAGAAACACCATCGGAAAAGATTGCTTGAAAGAGAGATTACACTAGTTGAATTAAATGGCTTAAATGATGTAACAACCTCAAAACAGTTTGAACGTATCTAGAATAGAAGCACGAATCTTCCGAGATATCTTCAACACTGCGGAACAAATGGAAAGCGAGAGTTGAATGATTAAGAGGTGCACTGGCATGAGAAAGCATTTGAAACAAGGAAAGGGATATGGTCAACACCAAAAGCATGCATTTAGTCCACTAGGGAAGAAAATGAGGAATGGAGAATGATAAACTTGTAGCTCCTGAGCATCTTCATGAGAATCACCGGGTGACACTACAAAAAAAAGACACATCCGTGACATTTTGGGCCAAACTATTTTTTTTCTGTCATACATATGACACTTCTATGACGATAATTGTGACAAAACCCGGTATCATCATAGATGTGGTGGGCTCCTACTTCTATGAGAAAAAATCATGACAGAAAATGGACTTTTCGTCCCGGGCGGGCCAGAGAGGCAGCTGCATGACATTCTTTGGGCCGTCCATGACGAAAAAACCGTGGTAGAAGCGAGGGCGAGGAAAATTTCGGGGAGTTCCCGGTTACGGTGGGTGGTCGGGGGCCGAGCGATGCGCGTTTCTCTCGTACACGTACACGCGTGTGTGCGAGGCATTGGCTCTAACTGAACCCGAGCGAGGCGTTGGGCTCTAACTGAACCCGCGCGATTGCACTACAGGCTACGCGTTACTGAACCCGAGCGGTCGATCGATGGCTGTTAACTGAACCCGATTGAGCGATTCCTTCGCTACTGCTGTTAACTGAAGCCGATCAATTGGATGAACAGTGAGCATTGCGGGGGGGGGGGGGGGGGTTGGATGAACAGTGAGCGGTGGCGTTGCCTCTGGATGAATAGGACCCCGTGGTGTGGAGGGCTAGATGAACAGTAGACGGTGGAGGGGTGCCCGTGGAGGGGTGGTTGAACAGGACCCCGTGGTGTGGTGGAGGGCTGGATGAACAATAGATGGTGGAGGGTGCCCATGGAGGGGTGGTTGAACAGTAGCCGGTGGAGTAGCGCGCGGTGGAGGCTGGATGAACAGGAGCCCGTGGAGGCTGGAGGAGGTCGACGGTAGCCCGTGGAGGCTGGAGGAGGTTGACGATGGAGATGAACAATATCTCGTGGAGTCCCGTTTTGCGGTACGCCACACCCCTCCCGATGAACAAGACCCCCGTTCCGGCCGTAGCGCTCCAACACAAGTCCGTTTCGTCCGTTTTGCAGTACGTCACACCCCTCCCGATCAACAGGACCCCCGTTTCGACCGTAGGAGGTCCGTTTCGTCCGTTTTGCGGTACGCCACACCCCTCCCGATCAATAGGACCCCTGTTTCGACAATAGGAGGTCCGTTTCCTTTGTTTTGCGGTACGCCACACCCCTCCCGATCAACAGGACCCCCGTTTCGACCGTAGGAGGTCCGTTTCCTCCATTTTGCGGTACGCCACACCCCTCCTGATCAATAGGACCCCGTTCCAAACGTAGGAGGTTTGTTTCCTCCGTTCTGCGATACGCTAGGCCTCGTTTTCATCGCCTTTCCGTCCAAGCCCTCCCGATGAACACGACCATGCATTCCGTTCCGACCCAGCCGGTTGGCTCCCCATGAACACGATGACGACACTGTTTCTCTGTTCCGACCCAGCCATGTACGTATGTGCGAGTAGGCATTCGAGACCCTGCCCGTATGTACGTACGTGGCTGTATTTTCTTTCTTGCACCCTGGCCGCTGTACGTACATGTACATGCTATGTGCGTGCCTCTACTACGACACGTGCGCGCCTCTACTACGACACGTGCGCGCCTCTACTACGACACGTGCGCGCCTCTACATTGACCAGTATATATGTACGTACACGTTCGCGACCAGAATGACAACGCTACGAACGCTTCGACCAGGTGGGTCCTGACTGTCAGGCACTTCCTTGCGTGCGAAGATGTAGCTGGTGGGTCCCAGCAGTCAGGGGGGCGAATCGTTTTTTTGCCCGGACACACTTCCTTGCGTGCAAAGATGTAGCTGGTGGGTCCCAGCAGTCAGGGGGAAACGTTTTTTTTCACGAAATACGGTGGCCCGTCCTGTGGGTCCCCGCTGTCAGGTGGAGGAATAATTATTTTCGCGTAATAAGGAGGCACTTCCTTGCTATGGCCATGGACCCAACTGTCAGCCTCTCCATGTATAGTCCACGTTCGATGGAAGTCGTTCCTTGACCATGTTGACCATGCCGCGCCGAGAGCACCAGGGCGGTGGACGACGACGAGGCCTAGGAAGGGGACGACGGGGAGCCGGGGAAGACGCGACAGTGGAAGCCCGCGCGGAGAGGAGTACGAGGGTTCACTGGTTCGGCTGCGGTGTGAGGCCGCCGTCGCGGCAGGGCTTGGCCAGCGGTGGGAATAGTAGGGGGCGGTGAGGCCTTCCGGCAGCACATCCGGCCATGGAAGGCAGGAGCATGCGGCACGACCGGCACTGCTTTGGGCGGCTAGAGCAAGAAGACTAGAGGTTGAAGAAGCACTATGGCCGTTGGATGGACATCGTACGGTCACTGGAGCTAGAATTGTTTATATTGACTAAGTTGACAAAGCCCTCCGTCCCCGTCAACTTAGTAGGCCCACAAGTGAGCCTCCCACCAAGGTGGGTCCCAGCTAGCAGGGGGTATTCATTTTTTGTTCGTAATAAGGAGGCACTTCTGGTGGGTCCGAGATGACAACAGGGGGAACGTTTTTTTCGCGAAATACGGTGGTCGGTCGAGTGGGTCCCAGCAGTCAGGGGCAAACGTTTTTTTCGCGAAATACTGGTGGCCCGTCCGGTGGGTCCCTGCTATCAGGTGGAAGAATAATTATTTTCCGCGTAATAAGGAGGCACTTCCTTGCGGCTACCATGGACCCAGCTATCAGCCTCTCCACGTACAGTATTCTTCTGATGGAATTCGGTCATTGACCACATTGACCACGCCGCACCGAGAGCACCACGGCGGTGGATGACGACGAGGCCTAGGAAGGGGACGACGCGGAGCTGGGGAAGACGCGGCAGTGGATGCCCACGCGGAGAGGAGTACGAGGGTTCACTGGTTCGGCTGCGCTGCCGTCGCCGCAGAATAACAGGGGGTGTGGGTGAGTGGAGTGGAGGGATGGCCTGGCCAGCGGTGGGAGTAGTATGGGGGTGGTGAGGCCTCCACGCTAGCACAACCAGCCACGAGAGGCAGGAGCAGGCAGCACGACCGGCGCTGCTTTGGGCGGCTGGAGCAAGAAGACCAGAGGTTGAAGAAGCACTACGGCTGTTGGATGGACATCGTATGGTCAGTCGAGCTAGAATCGTGCATATTGACTAAGTTGACAAAGCCCTTCGTCCCCATCAACTTAGTAGGCCCACTATACTGGGTTCCAACTAGCAGGGGGAGTATTCATTTTTTTGTGCATAATAAGGAGGCACTTCCTTGCGTGCGAAGATATAGCTGGTGGGTCCGAGCTGTCAGCGGCGGTAATGTTTTTTTCGTGAAATACAGAGGCCCTTTCGGTGGGTCCCAGATGTCAGGTGGAGGAATCATTATTTTGCGCATAATAAGGAGGCATTTCCTTGCGTGCGGCCGTGGACCCAGCTGTCAGCGTCTCCACGTACAGTCCACTTTAGATGCATGTTGGTCGTTGACCATGTTGACCACGTCATGCCGAGAGCACCAGGGCGGTGGACGACGGCGAGGCCTAGGAAGTGAATGACAGGGAGGCAGGGAAGACTCGGCAGTTGTTTCCCACGTGGAGGGGAGTACGACTGTATGAGGGTTTACTGGTTCATCTGCCGTCGCCGGAGAATAACAACAGGTGTGGGACTGTGGGTGAGTAGAGAGATGGCTAGGCCAGTGATAAGAGTACGGTGGGGCAGTGAGGCCTGCGCGGCAGCATAGCCGGCCGCGGGGAGGAGGGAGCAGGCAGTCCCGCCGACACTTGTTTGAGCGGCTGGAGCAGGAAGAACAGAGATTGAAGAAGCAGGACGACCGTTGGATGGACATCCAACAGTATATAGGCCATCTGTGGAAAGCCTTAAATCTGTGGAAAACAACATACAACCCATCTGCCATTATTTCAAATAATTTACAGCTCATTTGCTAATTCTTACAGGGTTTTTTTGGAGCCCATATTCTTTTTGTTAGCATTACAACCCATATTGTGGCCATGGTTAAAAAATTATACAAAATTTTGCATATGTCGGTGCGGTCTGAACTGTTTTTAATCCTGAAATTTCGAGTCACATTTAGACTAATTTTAAAAATAAATGTATAACAATATAAAATCCAATAAATTGTCCACACATAAAAATCAATGCAATTTAAAATCTCGAAATAAATAAAAAGATATTTGAAACTAATTGTCGGTTTGATGTGTTTTAAAAATGTACAACACATTTCTCATTACTGATAGACCATTTTCTCGGCCAACCGAATGAAGCTCTCCTCGTCTTGAAAGATTTGCAGCCCAACAGGCCTGATAAAGCGACTTACTTGACAAATCACAAAAAATTGGGCTAGCCATTTTCAGAAAGAAAAAAAGTACTGGGCTGGTATGTGGTAAACATAAAAGAAAAGGTTGTCTAGACATGCCAGAGTGTCCCGCACAGCCCAGTTGACACCCTATTTCCGTCTCAAAAACAAATTAGATAAATGCCACTCCAATTATGGCGATTCATAAAAATGCCACTGCAATTTCCAAACTTTGAAAAATGCAACTGCAATTTTTGCAAACTTTGAAAAACGCCACTGCAGTTTGCAAACTTTGAAAAACGCCACTCCAGACTTCGAAAAATGCCACTAGAAATGGCATGAAATGGCATTTTTTAAAGTTTGGAAATTGCAGTGGCATTTCTCGGATACACCAAATTTGGAGTGCCATTTATCAAATTGACCCAAAACAAAAATAACCGGGCGAGCTGCTGGGTCCCTGGTGTCAGCCGCTCGTTGTGCAATTCTCTCATTTATTGACTACGTTGACAATGGCATGGGACCCAGATGTCAGAAATCCACTAGGAGGAGCCATTTTTTTATTGGCTTGAAATAAGGAGACACTTTCTTGCGTACTGCCATGACCTTGGTGGGTCCCTGCTGTCATCCTCTCCACGTACAATCATCTCCTGATTGTGTACGTGTCAACTTGCTAGGCCCACAAGTCAGCCTCTAAACCCTTGGAGGACAAATACAACCCATTTAAAAAAATAACAGCCCATTCCATACGTTCAAACGGAAAGTTCAACATTCAGAGCAAAGTAACAGGTCTGATCCACATATAGAGTACTGAACTTCTACGTTGACAACCATCATAGCCAAGTTAACTATCTACTCCCACTAATACTCTAGTAGCGTACAAGTACTAACTTACTCTTAACTAACTAGACGATCCCGGCCGCCATCTGTGGTACACGCTAAACGCCGGCACCGGCGTCCCGCGCCTCACCTCGGACTTACAAGAGGTGCGATAGGGCGCGTTGCTCGCGCGTGTTGGCCCTTTCCATGCCGGCGTGGTCCACCGAAGCTTCGGCTTCCAAGCGGGAAACCCACTTGACGAGCTGGTAGTAAAAATCGGCGATGTGAACGCGTGCGTGCCCGACAACCTCCAGGGCTATTTTCCGGGCGCCAGCCTCTACGTAGTCGGCCCAGTTGCGGGCGCTCTGCTCACGACTCAGAGTGTTGGTGCGCTGCTGCTCCATGTCTCACTGGCGGCGCAAATCAGCGGTACGCTGCTCCTCCGCCAGGCGGTTGCGCTCCAACAACTCCTACTCCTCCGCCATGCGGTCACGCTCCAACAACTCCTCGATCTCCGCATTGCCATCTAAAGACAGATAGAATGCCTCCTCCCTCCGTCTGCCTTCCGGTGAAAAACCGAACACTAGTTCCGGCGGTGACCGCCTCCGGCGTCGCCTACCACGGACGGGCGGGGGCATGGCGGACGTGGCGAGCGATGTCGGGCCGGTGGAGGCTTATGAGGATATGGCGAGTTGGGTCACGGTGGCACCGGAGAAGGCCAGGAAACAGTACTTATAGGGGGAAGGTAGCGCGACGGTCATTGGAATTCAATGCATAATGGCTTAGCGCGCCAGCTTGCCGTGGAAAATTAGAGAAACTGAAATTATGACTGTGTCGTCCCGTCCCGTCTGGGTCGCACGCCGGCATGGCGGTCAAACGAGTGCACTCGAATCATCTCCCTCGTTGCCAATAATGATTCCACGGATTTAAAAAGCCCGCAACAATTAAAGCGTATCTTTTTTCGCATCAGTTAGCTTCCTTAATTATGGCCGGCTGCATGCATGCACTCAGAATCGCTCGCAGGCAGTACGCGAAGCAGCATGCAATGAGTTGCAGCCGAGAGCATGCATGCAGCTACTTAAATTGCTGGAATTAATTAGGCTTAAACTTCTGCATGCCGTTAATTATTGCCATGCCTTGGTCTTGCTGCTTTGCTCACGGGACTAATAAACCCAGACAGAGGGAGTACCTTGGTTGGTGAGAGGTTTGAATTAAGCCCTGCAAACCGGAAAGGAGGTACTAGTACGTGCGTGATCCGCTATTTATTCGTGTAGGATCGAGTAGGTCATTTCTTGAATTGAGCCTTGCAAACCGGAAAGGAGGTAGTACGTGTGTGATCCGCTATTTATCAGTGTAGGATCGATAGTGTAGCTTGCCAGTTTCTTCAGAGATAGGCATTTTTATCCGTGTAGGATCGATAGTGTAGCTTGTCAGTTTCTTCAGAGGTAGGTATTTTTATTCAAAAAAGTGCCACTTCACATCTTGCGTCGCAAATAAAACTGCCAGGAGCACATTTGTAGGCTAGCTAGTGATCGATCAGTAACCTGTAAACACCGAGCGAACAGAAATAAGTAACTGTTAATGCATCTCAATGATTCACAGATCATATACAAATATGTAGCTCCAAAAGCAAAGATCAGCCACTTTGGATCTTGCGTCGCAACTAAAACTAACTAGTACGATTCCCATACATAAGATCAACATGTTAATGCATCTCAATGATTCACAGATCATATACAAATATGTAGCTCCAAAAGCAAAGATCCAGAAAAAACATATGTTCTTCCTACTAACATGGATGCTTCTCTTGGCCAACATTCAGTACAGACTGAAAGACAAATTTGTTTGTGAAGTCTACAATTCCTCTTACAAACGTAAGTGGTTTCACCAACAGCTGGAACCATGAGAATGAACCACACATGATGGAGGAACATCCACTGCAATATGATTTGGTCTTCTCTCGATCACACCGCGAGACTATTTTCAGAATACAAACTTTAACTTAGGAAAAATGATGCCCATTGTATAATCAGACCAAAGCAATGAAGCACCTAGTGTTGACCAGTAAATAGTACATTACTACTTTTTTGCAGTCCATGAAGTGACTATCCAATCTTTGTGTCTATTTTCAAATGGCACTGCATGCAGTGACTATACTATTCTCTTGTGCAGTTCAACCAAAATTGAGGACACTTTGTTTGTTTGCCAAATAGCAACGGGCAGACATCTCTGTTTGCACAAATATCAAGCAGCTAGTAAACATATACCACACCATGTATTTTCGGTTTAAACATGTCTCTTCCGCTTAGCATCTGTCATGTTCTGCACTGGACAATCTGATACAGTTATGTTTTGCCCTGGACAATTTCATACTGAATTGATTTGATGGTTCAGAGCAGAAATATAGCGCCTATTCTTTATCAGACCAAGGATATCCATGTTCGCAGTGATGGAAGAGGTGAAATCGATACAACCGAAATTGAGCATCCAATCATTGAATCCTGTCCTGCACCTCCAATGTAGGTCCACCCTGCCAATAAATTCACATGCAAACCACTAGTATTACTATCTAATGACAGTACAAAAAAGTAGCAAGATAGTAGCAAACCATGTACCCTCGTAATGAATAGCTCATAGTGCCACCAATTGGATATAAAGGTTTGGAAAAAAACATGCTCCTAATGTTGAACCAGTTGGACTTTTTGTGTAGTTCCACTAAAATCGAGCATCCCTATTTGCATAGATATTGAAAGTGTGATTACTATAAAAGTTGCACTAGTTGAAGCATAGACTCACAAATATAAGCATTCCAATTTCTTAAAGGGAAAAGGTAGCAAGACTGTTTCTAACCACCTGTTTGAAGGAATAAATAAAGCAATAGCGGCTGATGTCAGGAAGGCATACATAGTTTTTTTCTGAAAAACTGAGCCATTCCTGACCTTTCCTCTTCTTTTAAGCAAATTTTGTGCAGTTCTACTAAAATAAAATGCCATCACCGCCTTGACAATTCAGTGACACTGTACAAAAGGAAATAACTTAACATTACATCATGATGTCAGGTATGTAGTCGACAGGCATTAGAGACAAACATACAGACCTCATCCGATAACATAATGAACATTAATTTTAACAAAGGTGTGACTAGCTTTACCAGGATAATTTGAGTGAACTCTACACCCTCTGTTCCTTAATATAAGACATTTTTGCGGTTCAATTTAAAGTACCCAAACGTCTAGTATTTAGAAAAACAGGTAGTAGTTTTCTTGAGCACATATCTGGGAAAGCTTGCCACACTTTATTTATGTCCATACGCTAATGCAACACCATTCGAATACTACAAATATACACTAATCCAGTGGCTAATACAGGGTATAGTAAAATGGTTTTACAACAGATTTCAATAAACTCTAGCACTGGAAGGTTTCTATAAGAATTAACAATACAAAATGTAAAGGTAACAAGTTTCAACATTGGTATACTAGCTGTGCATGAGCATTAAACCAAATACAAAAGTCTGAAGGTAACTAGCATTATTAACTAATGACAGTATAAAAAAATTGCAAACCATGTACCTCCAAGGTAAATATCATTTCGAACTCAGGGGGACCTTAAAAATTGCTATCCCAATCTTGATAATCGATCAGACATAAAAACTTGATCGAACGAATCAAGAGAACAGCCGGAGGAGGAAGTTCCCACTATTGACCTTTCCTCTTGTCTTCATAATTGTTTGTGCAGTTTAACCAAAATAAAATGACATCAGCGCCTTGGCATTTTGGTGACACTGTACAAAAAAATTAACTTATCTCATGAAAGTGAGGTATGTAATCTATAAGCATTAACAGTGCAAAAATCTGAAGGTAGTAACAAGTTTCATCGTTGGTATACTAGCTGTGCAACAGTATTAGAATGCCTTAGCTGAAAAATCTTTAATACATCCACAATCAACAGTTAACCCTGAAATAATCCAGTGACATTAAATGGCATTGCTTAAATTTATCGGTGGCATTAGACTGAGAGCGGCATTAGTTAAATGTGGCATCACTTTAGCAGTAGCATTGCTTGATTTGACTGCTGGCGTTATACTAAGGCCTTCCACTATGTAGTCGATGCCCAATGCATTAAAATACTACCAGCTGGGCAGCGATGCCCTGAAGATTTTACTTGGCACCGGTCTCACAATGTTGCATTCGTAGCCTGACAAAAATGGGACCCAGATGCTCTATTCACATGAGTTTCCTTAGCCTGGTTAGCTCTTTGCAATGGGCCATGAGCCAATTGTTTATTGCTTTCTACATTTGGCACCGACTGGGCATCGGAGCAGCTACTTGCTTCGGTTCCCTGAAATTTTTGATGGCACCGGCTCGGCAATGGAGGGCATCGATGCTAAATAAACCAAAAGTGGGTTTGGCACCGCTTTTGGCCTACATAGCGGAGGGCCTAACAACAAAAAAAGTGGCAATAAGAGCATGGGAGGCCCATTCGGACAGTGGGCGCACCAGTACGATGTGCCTCCACGGACGCAGAGTGGTGAGGGAGGTATGGTTGCCCAGAGCAACAAATATCCAGGCAGCATATGTGGATTACGTCCCATTTTTGTTCTCTTTAGCCACCTTTTTCCTATGTGAGGACAACAAACCGATCGACCTGGTCATTCTCTATTGCGTTGTCATGCCTTTCTACCCTTCTTCAACCAAGAGACACGTGACTTGTTCCTTAGCTACTGATTTTCCCCTTTTCAACCTGGATGCGGGTTCGAAGTCTACTCTCTTGGACAGTACAGTCTCCCTTCCTTTCCTTATTCAACCCAGTCATGGATTAGTTTGCATGAAGTAGGGTTTCCTTTAATAGTGCAAATTATGGTTTTCGTCTGCGTGGCCAGCAGAGCAGAGGATAGAATATTGGGAAGATGGTGGAGTGGAAAAAGATCCACATGCAATGACGTGGCAGATGGGGCAATAGAACAAGGGTATGGTTCGAAAAGAGGTAGCATACCTGAGGGTCGGCGGGAAGTGGCTTCGCTCGTGGTTGTCGTCCTCCGCACACACTACGGCAGCGAGCTTGGGGACGGAGGCCATCCCGTGCGGGCGCTAGGTCTGAGAGGACTACCTTGTCGTCAATGCACGACCTCGCTCGCCGACGACGAGTGCGTCAACACTGCACGTCCTTTTCTTCCCCGGAGGATCTGTGACCACTGGTGAGGAGGGAGAGAGGGGCCGTCTTTTTTAGATCTAGAGAGAGGGTGGTAGGGTGAGAAGCAAGTGGGCAACCCTTGGCAAGAAAGCGCTGAAGCTCCAGCCTATATATCTTTTTTATACTACTAGTACTGGAGGTGGAGTAGTGGTAGAGTAGTTTATATTTTCTCTGCGTACAGTACCAGTTAGTCGTGCTTCAAAACTGAACGACACACCATTAAAAAAATAAAGGTCGATAACTAATGCGGCACCTCGGGCCAACGCGGCCAGATCACATTTTGCACGAGAAATTACACACCATGTTTCGTTGACATGTGGTCCCGTTCCAACATATCAATGAGACGACGACAAGTAGTAGGAGTATTTCCGAACGGACGTGTAGGCCGGGGCGCCTCTTCGTGAACCGTGGCAAACTGGCAACCGTCCACCGACTCTTCGCCTTTCCCTCTCGATTTGGAACTACTGTCACACACTCTTCCTCTCCCTCCTCCATTTTCCTTTAGCCCTTCACCCTTTCTTCTGCCATTGTTCGATCGTCTTCTCCATGGAGGGAATAGGCCGGAAATGACCCCGTTATTCTTGCCCCGATCTGAAAGATGACGTGGTGGAGGAACTCATTGATCGGTGCGACGTCATCACCTCGGCTAGCATGGCAGGTTCGTTCAAGCCCATTCTCGACTCAACTAATAACATCATTACAAGGAACCCAAGAGTCAAGGAGCGGTTTGATATCCCCTATCTTCTTCGCCGTGACCCTAATGACTGGCGCCGGCACGACAAAGGCCTCGCCCTGTGCAAGTTGATGCCGCTTGATAATGATATGATGTTAAGATGCCATCGCTTGAGGGAAAGGCTTGGGCAGGCGCAAATGGAGATTGGGTTGTTTACATTGGGTCCAACTGCGAGTGGGAACTTGTGAATGTGTACACTCGTGACCGGGTTCCACTTCCAAAAATCTCAGCAGACTGCCCAGAGGTTGAGCACACCGGTATTGTACGCACGTTCAAATACGATCATGGTGACTGTCTTCTACGGAAGATAGCAATTTGTCAAGTTCCCAACCGCTCTTGTAATTACAACAACTATGAAGTTGTTGCTATCTTCGACAAGCTTGTTGCCGTCCTTGGTGGTTTGACTCGATGGATATTGCTCAAAAATCAGTTTCTGTACACGGATGAGTACTGTGATGCAATTCAATACGAGGGCCTTGTGTTTGCTGCCACCACTCGTGGCACTGTTTTTGCATGGAATCCTTATGCTTTCGGTACGTTTGTCTTCCACCGTAATTATAATTGTTTCATCCACATGCATGCGGGTTAGCAAGTTTCCCTTTACTAATTAACCTTCTTCTTGTGTTTCCAAGGTCCTGTGAACATTCCACCACCCATACTTGAAAATTTTATAACCAAGGGGGAGATGACGATGGTGATGATCACGAGCATGAGGACGAGCAGCGCCCATATACTTTGTGGCGCCTGGCAACTAATTCTGATGGATCACCTCTTCTTGTGTGTATACAGCCCACTGATGATGTTACTCCTAAGGAAGCAGGTGTAGTCTCCCATGGTTGCACTCTCCAGACCTATTCCAACACCCTTAATTTGCATGGTATTCGGGATGGATACTAGTGTGCTAGTGCCAACTCCTTCTCCCTAGTACAGAATTGATAGTCTTGGAGAAAACTCGCTCTTCCTTGGACAAAACTATCCAATGATAGTGAAAGGTGATCCAACTGCTGTTGACACAACGTTACTACCATTTATGAGAAGCAACTGTGTCTATACCTCGGTGTTGGAGATATGCCCTAGAGGCAATCATGTATGATGATATTTCCTATGTGTTTATGAATAAAGATAGTCCTTGGACATTATCAATGATGTGTATCAACAAGTACATGACTTGTTTGTGGGACTATGCATTGTATGATGACTGTCCTAAAAGGTCCCTAGTCGAAAGGGCTGTGTGGACGCGCAGTCGACTAGACTAGTATATGACACGGTCGATGGCTTGGTCTCACTAGCCATGAAGCATTGGATGCTAACCGGATAATATGGACTTGGAAAGGTCTGGTCGGATTCGATGTAGTCGGATCCGAGTCGAGATAAGGTCCGAGTCGGACAGACCCAACTATGAGACGCAGCGATATGTCATCTGTGAGTCTCTAGTACAACATACGTTCTATGTCCTAAGACCTGAGCTGACGCATGTACTCGGGATGGTGACATACTTGCTTTGGGCCCACCAAATGCCACTCCGTGACTGGGTAGTTACAAAGGTAGGTTTCGGGTTTGTCCAGTCCCATGCTGCGAGACATGGTCGAGCAAGATGGGATTTGCCCCTCTGATTAGGAGAGATATACTCTGGGACCCTCGTGTGATCCGACCAGGATAACCATGGCCATGCGACTAGGATTATGAGATAATCCAGATAGTGGTCGGAATCACTGGAACGAGAAAGAGGTCGGGCTAGCACAAGTATGACAGTCTCGCCTTGAGCCCGACAACATATATCATGAGGCAAAGGGAACAGAAGTGTGACATGTTGTACAGGTTCGCCTAACCAGCTTCATAGTATGCTTGGTGGTCGACACACCTTGCTAGAGGCCGCTACCAACCGTGCAGGTCGGAGGTGATCCGAACTGTGACCAAGCCGACTTGAACCTAAGGGGTCGTGCGCTTAAGGGAAGGAACCTACGAGGTCGGCTCGTAGGACACTTATCGGATGTGATCCGAACTGGACTAGGAACGTGACCGAGTAGACTTTGGGCTTTAGGGTCCGTGCGAGGCCCAAGTGTTGAGCCTGCGACGGACGCCTATATAAAGTGGAGGTGCGACACACTAAAAAAGGTTGATCGCTTTGGCGCCGTCATTAGGGCTTTGCATGTGTTGCAACTAGCCACCTCCACTCGCTGCCGATTGTGTGTTCGGACCTAGCAGTCCGCCGCATGATGTTCCTCCTGCACACGCGGATACTGTTAGAGGCGGTGCACTTGCGCCGCTCCGGCGAACCTGTTTACGGGATCTGATCGACTACGTGGGAGACCGGCAAGGAGGAGATGACTCTGGGGACGCGCTGCCTCAACCCTACTTCCGCTGCATGGCACTGCGCGTCTAGTGGTAACGACCTGTGATCCATCTCCCATAGCATGTTCTTGGTTGTTCTGCACGTAGGAATTTTAAATTTGCAGTCGAGGCACCCTACCGTAGATCCCAACACTCGGACATTTGGGTGGTTCCCTACCCTGGTACTGATATAGTAGGCAGCTTCAGCCTGGATGATCAGTCCTGCGTTGGTCTCGAGATCGACAATGGATGGCCCATCCCAGAGAATCACTTGTGGTTCAAATCAAGCGTTTGCAACGCCGAGGAATGGTTGAGTTGAAGTTCATTTCATTGCTTGTTATTTGTTGTGTGGTGAAAACTTTAGTATTTATAATGTATCCTCGTTGTCGATGTGGGTTGATGACCTGTTGTATGTAATAAAATGATATGCCTATGATAAACTTACTAAATTTATTAATGCCTTTCGAGTCGCTTCTCTGAGTGAGTGGTGCCACGAGGCAATTTTTTTTCCGAATACATAATTGTACGTGCATTGCAACAGGTTATCGGATGAGGCCAATCAACAATAGTAGTACACTATCTGTACTAGCTTCACATGCTTCGCGCGTTGGGCAGGTGTTTTTACTGTAGCCATATGTTAATGAGCACCTCGAATCCTCGATACTAGTACTATATAGTAGGAGTAGTAGGGTGGCATGTGCTAGAACAAGCATTCACGTCCAGGAGTACGGCACATGCCACCACCACGACATCCATCTAACACCATATTATTTCTTGGAGTCCGTGCTAAAGCAATCTCTTCAACCTCGTCATTTCTCTAACTTCAGCCATCGCGCGGCGAGTGAGGTGGGGGTTTGCCGATAATCGGTTTCCTTAACCGCGGTCCCACTTGTAAGGCCAACTCCAACGCACGACCCCAAACGGACCTCCGTTTTGCATGAACTCCAACGATAATTTTGACTAGAAAAGCAAGACCAAAGAAAACAAGAACCACAAGAATACATTTTACTACTCCTGTAAGTTGGATTAGTGCCTTCTCGATGCATTCATTGTTGATCTGCGGAGGCACGATCTTGCGTGCTTCTTTCTTCTTCGAGTGTAAAGAAGTAGACGTTGCTTCCTCGCATCTAGTCTCATGTCTAGCCTCTATTCTAGTAGGAGTATCAACAAGTGCACTAATCTCATCTCTAGCCTCTGTGCTAGCTAAAAGTGATAGAACATCTACTAAATTGCGCTCTATCAATATATGGATGTACTCTTCTTCCCAATACAAAAACTTGCATCCATTCTACTCCCTCTGTTGCACAATACATGCCTTCTATTTGTCAAAATATATATGTATCTAGACATGTTTTAGTATATAGGTACACCCATTTTTGTACAAATGGAAGTCAAGTATTTTGGAACGGAGGGAGTACACAATAAAATTTTTAAGTTAGCACAACTAGTCTAATCCGAGAGCACAACCGAAGATTTGGTCGGGTTCTTCCTCCTTTTGCCGACACGTGGGACATCCAGCATCTAGGTCGTGTCATGAAAGAAAATAGAGTGGTAGTTGAAGCCACGAGATGTGCATCTTGGGTTAAACTATAAATAGAATCTTACTACTCTTGAGTAACTCCAAAAGCGGCCACCTAAGATCTTTATTGGATTTGTTTTTCATCAGCAGCACGTCAAGGTGAAAGATGTGCAGGTTCAGTGGGTCCGCTTGCATTTTCACTGACATGTGGGACCGCATGTGAGCAAACAGACGCTGGGCTCCGCGCGTCCGCTGGCTGGCTGAGAAGAGAGATAGAGGAGGGCTGAGCACAGACTACAAGAAAATTTTTCTACGTACCTTGATATAGGCTCGATATAGTGGGGTGGCATGGGCCATAACTAGCATTCACGTCTAGCAGTACGACACACGCCACCCACACGAGTTCCATCCAACACCAATTTTCTTGGAGTCCGTGCTACAGCCATCTCTTCTCCCTCCTGTTTTCTCAGCCATCGCGCGGTGGGCGGGGTGGGGGTTTGCTGATAGTCGGTTTGCTCAACTGCGGTCCCACTTGTAAGTGAAAATGCAACACCACACACATTCTCGCTTGAGCGGCGTGCCGGACCAACCGTGTGGGGGTGTGACGCGAACACGACAGGCTTTTCCTTTTGAACTCGTAACTTGTAAAATTTGGTTCTGCTCCATGGCGCGACCGATAGATAGAAAATAATGATTTTGCCTAGAGTAATGAGAAGTTTGGTTCTGGCGCCGTTCATGCATGGAGTACGTATGAAAACTATGAAGTTGATGCGTAAGGTAAGATAATTACTGTAGTATCATATACTACTACATGGATTTGACGGAAAGATAAAAATACATACGGATCCATCAATGACATCCTCACGCCCTAGTGCGCCGGGTCACAATCGACGTGTGAGGAGCAGCGGCGTTGGTGCCGAGCTCAACGTGCTTCTAAACAGTGCCGTCCAAGGTTGCCCTGTGGTCCAAGAAGGCCAGCGTCCTATCGTCCTCCTCTTGCATGTAGTAGTCCTTGTGGTCTATTTGCGCGTAGACGTGGGTGATTATGTCGATGGTGTCTTGCTGCGCCAGGCGCTGCGCGGCGAGCGCGACCTCGAGGTGGACATTCTCCGGCGTGACGACGGGCAGTCGCAGGGCCACCAGTGCGTCAAAGAGGTTGTCACCATAGTGGCCGTTGAGGGTGGCAGGCATCACAGAGCCTGGGCGCGTCGGCTGGAGGCTAACGCTAAAGTCGTCCGCGAGCTTCTTGACGATGGTGAACTTGTCGAGGAAACCGATGAGGACCTCGTCGAACAAGGAGACGAAGCTGTCGTCCAAGTGGCCCCTCGCCCTGGCAGCCTCAAGCAATACTACCTGGAGACGTTCCTCGGTGTTGGGCCGAGGCCGGCATCGTGGACTATCTGGCACAGCTGGCTGATGCTCACGCTCATCGCCTCCATGGGTCTACCTTAGCTTCTAGTCAATTGATCTTGCGATTCGAGTGACCACTCTTGCCCTTGGTTAGCATGCGTAGGTGCGTAGGATTTCATACTACTCCTCGGCCCTCTACTGCACCTGCCTTTGGCTGTATGATAGGTGGGCCAGCCACCCCCTGGGCCCACGTGTCATTCACCCAAAGGTAGTTGCCGTAAGTCAATGAAGCTGCGTCCCCCTCTGTGCCGGTGCAGTATAGTCATCTCACCGGACCTCTAGTTGGGGCCAAACGAGAGAAGTTTGATGTTTACTGGTTTATTGGTCCCCTTTGCATTTTGCGCCAAGTTTTGACCTTTGATTAACTAATAAAATGTTAATGCATGTAAACAAAAATGTTGTGTAAGTCACCTTACGAAAACCAAATAATCCCAAAACACTTAGGCACAGTGCATTAACTCCCTCCTTGTTTCTTATTTCGTGACATATCAACCAATGAGAGATGTGGGCCGTGGCATGCTTTCAATGACTTGAGACTACCAAACATGACATGCAGTGTTTAGTTCATTGCATGTAATCCTATTAGCACTCTAGTTAGCAAAAAAACATTAAGTTCTCTCGCCGATAGGAATAAAACACCATGTATTTATTTAGAGAGGGAGTAGTACATTTTTTGTGACATGCATTACTAGATATTGCTAGTCAAATACTAAAATCCAGATGGACGTGGTAGTACTCCTAAATCCAGACAGTGGTGCTACTAGTACTAGTAGTAGTACTCCCTCCGTTTCTTTTTAGTCTGCATATAAGGTTTGGTCAAAGTCAAGCTTTGTAAAGTTTGACTAACTTCATATTAAAAAATATAAACATTGACAATATGAAATCAACATTATCAGATGCACCACGAAATGTATTTTCATACTATATAGTTTTAATATTGTAGATGTTCATATTTTTTAATATAAATTTGGTCAAACTTTGTGTAGTTTGACTTTGACCAAATCTTATATGCGGAGTAAAAAGAAACAGAGGGAGTACTACCAATGTAGTAGTAGGAGTACTAGCACTGTACTACCCGTTGGTCAAATTATTACGTGCTGCTCCTCACAGTGAAGTGACAAGACCCTGCGCCGAAGATGACACCTGAGTATAGGCGCCGTGTTCGGCATACCATAGTCAGCCTCACCGTCTGTAGTCACTATCATCATGGCTATAGATCTATCCTGCTTACAACTAGCCCTGTTCGACATAATTTCCCGTGCGTAGATGCCCATGCATTGCACGGAACACCAAGATTGGGGGTGGACGGCTCCGGCAGCGGCCATCGCGCCAGATTTTTCCACGGCCTTCTAGATGTGGTGGGGAGGAGATAAGGCTGATTGTGAGAGACAAGGAGTTATTTGTAAATAGGGAACAAGTGTGGGCATCTTTTTGCAAAAATGGAGAAGCTTGGTTTGTATGCGTCAGATCTAGATCCGACGGCTATTGGTGAAAGATGGGAGGCACAACATCATCACCAACTCAGGACCTGTTTGATTCACAGGATTTTGAAAACGCAGGAATAGGACACGGCAATATTACAAGTTTCAAACTGATATTACAAATGTTAGGAGTAATGCTCCACCTGCGAAGAGGGAATTACTAGGAAGTTTACGTAAGAACTTTCGTTGCTTTAGGTGGATGCAGCATTATCGTACAAACTAAAATCCACCGCCCTGACAAGTCACTAATGGGCAAATAAGTTTTCGAGTCTCTCGCCACTTGATGTTTCAAAAACAAATTCAGCTTCTGTGGAGACTTTGTCATTTAGGCTTAGACGCTTGCGGTGATCAGCACGCCATTCATTGCTACGCCAGAGAACGCCAAACCTCATTACCTTGAGCACACTTGCCTCCAGAACAAAGAACCTGGCCAATTTAATCTCAGATGTGCTGCCTCGGTAGTCGATCAAATCAATTTCTGTAAGATGGAGATCAAGGCATTCGATGAGATTGTTATAGTGCAGCACATTTTTCACTTTCGGGTCTTTTTTTATCTGCAAAAGAAGAGAACATATTAGAGCAGCTGGCTGCATAAGATTGTCGTGTCATCAAGAGGTACCAATATCATTCGTTCATACGATAGGGTTGGCTGGCTAGTGATGTTTTTTCACTCTCTCTCTCTCTCTTTCTCCTCTCTCTCTCTCTCTGTTTCCTCTCATTTAACTAGGAGCACGTGAAGAGCTTGGGCGTTTGTTGCCTTCCACTATGTGGCCGTTGCCATATTTTGCAAAAGTATGCCACATAATACGCATCGATGTCAAATCAAAAGATTTTGGCACCACTCTCGCGATGTGAGAGAGTTGGCACCGCTGTGCACACAGACCCACATGTATAAACAAATCAATCAAACCAACTACAGCAGCCTCTCACTCTCCCAAACAAGTGTTTTTTATTGCCTCAGTCCTCTCTCTCTCCCACGCAGTGTTTTTTCATTGCGTGAGTTAATTTGGCACCGGAGCAAAGTAGGTGAGCAATGGAGGGGCATCGATGCCAAATGCATCACAAGTGAATTTGGCACATGTTTTGGCCTACATAGCCCACTTTTGTACTCCCTCCGTCCCAAAATTCTTGTCTTAAATTTGTCTAAATACAGATGTATCTAGTTACATTTTAGTGTTAGATACATCCGTATCTAAACAAATGTAAGACAAGAATTTTGGGACAGAGGGAATACTACCTCGTATTTAGTATAAAAGTTTCACCATAGATTTACCTAAGAAAATGCCAATGCATGTCACTAAAAATTACACCATTTGAAATTATGTTCAAATACAAATCCAATGATATAGTTCTTAGTGACATGCATTAACATTTTGTCAGTTAAATCTATGGTCAAATTTTGATACTACAAAATTGGAAGAGTAAACCAGGACAGAGGTAGTACTTGCTCTTAGGGTAACCATAGAGTTACTGGAGTAGTCTAAGTTACTTTCCACTATGACTAGCCTAGGCTACTATAGTAGTACAACATAAAAACGATGCAGGTGATCACGTGAGAAAAAAATACTAAAAACATTTCTTTCGGTGCAGTGCGTAGATGCAGTTTTGAACACTACACTTGTCATCGTAATTTGGGAAAATTATGAAAAAATTGACCTACGTTGTGATTACCGTTTACTTATAGGAAAGAAGTTTCACCTCGATGAGTAGCTTCTCCGTGCACAGAAAGCATGTAAGGAATCCAACAACTTGATCCAGATTGGGGCCGATAGATTTTAGTGCTAAGATCTTCACTGTGCGCATGGACTGGGTCAAGCTTGTGGGAATCATTTTCTGGAAGACGGTCGTAAATACATCAAGAAGAAATTTAAAAATGTGAATTTCAAGAAGACGGAGAAGAAGATGAGTGTTGTACCTGAACGATTACGGATCCAATAAAGAGTTCGGAGAATTTGGCAGACGAGTACACCAACGCTATCAATTTCGGCGCGTCAATGACCCTGATTTTTGTTGGACCTTCTAGATCCGATACAAGCAATCTCTCAAGGAAAGACGCATTCTCAATGACCATAACGTGGAACAGCTGGAGTGATCTCTTCCCAATTGATGTCTTGTTGCGGGGCCAGCAAGACACATAAATCCATCGAAGATTCGTCGAGGCGATGTGGAGGCTAATGAACCCGTGGATCTGCTCAAGACGAAGGTACTCGAGCGCAGTAGAGCTGCAGAGCAGGTGCTCCATAGCCTTCTTCGAGATGACAACGTCGAAGAGGTCGAGCTGCTTGAGTTGAGGGAGAAGAAGTGCGGGCGCGACATTAATTTGGGGAAGATAGCAGGAGCTGAAGCTGGCGCGGTGCAGCGTTGGCATGAGGCGGAGTGCAGACGGCGGTAGAGAGTGACATCGTCCAGCTTCAAAGCTGAGCTCCTCGAGCTGATCTAGGGCGGGGGATAAGAACCACTCGTCGAACTTGGGTTGGACCTTGCAGTTGGTACTGAACATGCGGATGTCAAGGTGTCTGGCTGGCCCAGGGTGCGATGAA
Organism: Triticum aestivum; assembly: GCF_018294505.1. NCBI lineage: Eukaryota > Viridiplantae > Streptophyta > Magnoliopsida > Poales > Poaceae > Triticum > Triticum aestivum. The sequence goes on from NC_057804.1 coordinate 45,914,207, forward strand.
AGGATCTTGGAGACTGCAGCCATGCGTTTGCAATCCCCGTCGCAGAGGCATCTGTTGACGGTGAGGTTGAGGGGGATGCAGCACCAGAGGGGACGCCACCACCGGGAGAGCAGGGCGGTCCGCACGGCAGATTTGGTGGGGAGGAGGCCGATGATGACGAGCAACATGTCGTCGGGGAGGCTGCTGATGAAGTCCAGGCTCGTCGGATGCGGTTTTGGCTCGAGCCGCCTCCGCTTGTTGTCTGCCTCACCGTCCATCTCAACCGGCGGCGACGCTGGTGTACATGTGTGCTGGGTGTGCGCGAGTGCGTCCTTCTGTGCATGCCGCCGCGCAATGGTGAATTGTGCGCGAGTGCGTCCTTCATGCGCAAGAAGTTTGTCCTCAATGCGCCCTCAATTTACTAGCGTGCGGGGTGCTACCCCGAGTGGTTTCAACTTTGTTTACTTCACCGCGTGTCAGATGGGCCTCTAGTTTACTTATTTTCACCCACTGCCACATGGGCCAGCACACGAAGATACAGAACATGAGCTGACAAGGTAGCATGTGGATTGGTTGACCGGTCAACTAAACAATATACAGAGCTATATGTTGATGCAGTGAGCGTATAATCCGTCGATATAGAGAGTTCGAGTGAGAGGGGAGGCCCGTGAGAGATAGCAGAGAGAGAGAGAGAAAGAGCTACTCCCTCCGTTCGATAATGTAGTTCCAACATTTTTTTAAGTCAAACTTTTGAAACTTTGACCAAGTTTATAAAGAAATTACTTATATCTACAATACCAAAGACAAATGATAGTATGAAGTAAGTACATGTTGTGATGAATCTAATGATCGTTCCAGATGTAAATGTTTTTCTCCACATATACCTGGTCAAACTTTTCTGAGGTTTGACTTTTCAAAACATCCATATGCCTATGGACGTGACAGAGTCCCTAACTAGAGAGAGAGAGAGAGAGAGAGAGTGCAAAAAGTGTGTGTGCGTGTGTGAAAGAGACATGGACAACACACGATAAAAGTAGAGAAAAAGCATGCGTGTCTTATGCAAACATATCACACATGCATCTTCGACAACGGAGGCAAGGTGAGGAGATAGTGTGTGGTTGTTTGGAACCGAGAGAGCAAGACCCCTAGCACGTGGCCAAGAGGGGTCTGACAAACAAAAGAGAGAGGTCGAGAGAGATGTACGGAGAAAATGCAGACATGGGGAGGAGAGAGTGTATGTTTGTCATAGAGAGATCCCCTGGAGATCGTGATGGGACTACATGGGTGGGAGATCGAGTGACAAGGTGTGTGTGCGATAGAAGATGCCCCGAGAGATATCGAGATAGACGTATGGATGGAAGGAGACAATACGTGTGTTCCTGATGGCTATTAAGAGATAATCATACTTAGGAGGAGGGGGGGAGTGCTTGCGCCTATGATGGAGTGAGGGATTATGGTACTTAGGGGGGTGCGTGTCACATGGAGAGAGAACAAGGGCGGAGAGTGTTGGATGGGTCTATATGTATAGCGCGAGCGAGACATGTGTATGTGTGAACCAAGGAGATATAAGGCCAGTTTGGCTTGCGTCCTGAGCATCTTTTGCCTGGCCTGGGGTTGTGGCTGGATTTCATGCACGCTTGTTTGGTTGCTACCCTATGAAAAATAAAGCCCGCCTGGCCTGGGTTCCCTTGCACTTTAATTAGCCTGGCTGAACTCCAGACACTGCAAGTAGCCTGGCCCAGGCGACCGATTTCAAACGCCTGGCCGTGCCTGGTCATGCGGCCACGAGGCTAACAGCAACATGGATGGATATTAGCATTAAATAATTGATGCATGGATTGATTAATGGGACGTTGATGCTTTGCCTGGCCCAGACATGAACCAAACACTTCAGCACCACACAAGCCTGGCCAGGCAGAAATATTTTACATCTCACGTCCACACCAGGCAGTACCGGCCATTAAGGCATGAGGGTCAGGTCCAAACTGACCAATAAAGTTTGAGAGAGATTGAGGAGCCCCGATAAGGCTGAGTGGTGCGTCAGATAGCTGAGAGGGGGAAAGAGATATTCCATCCGCTCGATAATGCAGTGCATGTAAATTTTTTAGAAGTCAAACTTTGGAAACTTTGATCAGGTTTACGCAAATGTTATTTATATCTACAATACCAAAGATACATCATACAAAACTACATCTCATGGTGAATCTAATGGTATATGTTTGCCGTACTAGATGTAATTCTTTTTCTCCACATACATGGTCAAACTTTGTGATGTTTGACTTTTCAATAAATCTATATGCTATGGACCGAGGAGAGTGCCTCAGTCAAGACAGATCAAGTGCTTGTGAAGGAGAATGAGTAAGTGTGCAAAAAGAGTATGTGTGTGAAAGAGAAAGTGACAACAAACGATAAATTAGAGAGAGAGTGTGTTTTTTCATTTCTTATGCGAACATATCATGCATGCATCTCCGAGATGGAAAAGCGAGGCGAGGAGATACACGAATATAGCTAGTGTGTGATTTTTTGCAACGGAGAGAGACACCCCTGTAGCACATGTCCAATAGAGGTCTGGCAAACAAGGAAAAAAGGTCGATAGGGACACATGGATGGCATGGACGCATGGGGAGGGAGAGAGGGTGTGTTTGTGATAGAGAGATCCCCTCGAGATCGTGAGGGGACTATATGGGTGGGAGATCGAGGGAGTGCGTGCGCGATAGAAAGATGCCCCGAGAGAAATCGAGATAGACCATGCACATGTTTGTGATGGAGACTAAGATTAGATAGTCATATACATATAGGGGGGGACTGCGTGTGCTTACAATTGAGCGAGAGACCATCATACTTGGCTAGCTGGGCATGATATTGTGTGTGTGCGTGTGATATGGAGAGAGAACGAGGGAGAGAGATAGATTTTTAGATGGGCCTATCGAGTGCGAGTGAGATATGCATGTGTATGTGTGACCCAAGTGGATGGAGAGTTTGAGAGGGGGGGGGGGAAGAGCTCCGAGACGACATAGTGGTGCGTGAGAGAGTTACGGGCAAAGAGCCAAGGAATTTGTGTGCGTACGATGAGTGCACCCAAGATATCTAGCTTGGACTAGCTAGAGTATCATACATAGTGTGCGAGAGAGACCTATAGATGGTGTATATATGCATGCGAACTAGAAAGACCCCCCCCACACACACACACAAAGAGAGAGAGAGAGAGAGAGAGAGAGAGAGAGAGATGGAGAGAAAGGGAGAGGGACCAACAAGGTTTTTGTGTCAGATGCGTGCGACAGAATTGAAGATTGTCCGCGAGAGAGAGAGAGAGAGAAAGAACAGGAGTCCGGGAGAAGGGGAGGTCGCTTTTTATGCATCAAAGACTGATATAAACCATATTTTGATATAAACTTGCATTTACATATTTAAATTGGAGAACATGTTGTGTGCAATCCACACATGAACGTATATATGCGTATGTCAAACAAGTTTATTAATTTGACTTTCAACATGTTCATGGAGTACTATAATACTGTACAACATGCTACTCGATTGAGGTGTTCAATTTTGGATTTAGTTCACTATTTTGACCTACTGAACGAGCTATTTCATTGAATCGAGATATTTCATTTTGGGTTTGATTCGCGTTTTCTAGTGGGTCAACTATTTGTCATATAGTAAATCACTAGCAACGAGCATGTAAAAACACATTACTCCCGAGCATAATCTCCCCATCTAAAAAAGAAGTGGCAAGCTAATATTTCAAAATTTGATTCGAATCGACTTGGTAAGGTAGACGTGGATGCTTGTTCTCCCAAAATTTGAACGAACCGTTAAACATCCTCTGCTCGGTGGAATTCGCTCAAGCAAATAAATGGGAGACGTGAAATTACCGTCCTATGTGGGACACACATCAATTGGCCCGTTGTACATTGAGGGTAGGTTCATACTTCATCCAAGTGCGCCTTCTCCTCGGCCGAAATGACATGTGCCGAATAATTCATAAACCATGGTCGACAAAACACGCTTTCCTCGCCCGAAATAGCTCGCGCCCACTATTTCAAAACACGCTCTCCTCGCCCGAAATCGCTCGCACCCACTATAGTTCAAAACACGCCCTCCTCGCCCGAAATCGCTCGCGCCCACTATAGTTCAAAACACGCCCTCCTCGCTCGAAATCGCTCCCGCCCACTATTTGGGGAGAAGCTAAGTTACTCTACTATCCCCGACCCTCAGTACACAGACCCAAGCCAAGAAGCCTATAGGCAAGGGTAGAACTGTAACTCCCCCTCACATTTCAGACAAATGCGTCCGTAAGACATGGTTCCACTCCCCTCCCAATCCCCCCCGCCCCCCATTCATACCTCATGGGCGCCAAATCACCTTCTCCCCGGGAAGCTCCCTTCTCCCGAGCCGCGAAACCTTAGCCCCACCTCCATGGCGCCCCCACCGCACCAATTTCACAGCCGCCCTCCTCCCTAATGCCAGAGACGTTTTCCATTTGCCGTCGTGCACTGGGCCGTCTGCCTCTTACTCATCTCAAATCACCAGATAGGTCGCACCCTCATCTCAAATCACTTTATTTAGGCGTCAGTTGTCTGAATTTTTATTCTGGGCCAATCGATTCTCAATGGGAAGCAGCACCCCTCGAGGCGGCGGAGCTCCTAGGCTGCCGGTTAGCTGGTGTCTAACGTAAGTGTGCGGGGCCGCAAGTTCGCCGCGGAAGCAGCACCCCTCGAGGCGGCGGAGCTCCTAGGCTGCCGGTTAGCTGGTGTCTAACGTAAGTGTGCGGGGCCGCAAGTTCGCTGCGGAAGCAGCGCTTAGATGGCTATCTTTTAGAGTTGCGTGGGTTGAAGGTACTGCCGCCGCTGGATCTGGATGACGGGGAGTCTTTGTGGATTGGCCCGGGGGAGGCGCAACCACGGCAGTGCGGTGGGGCGGGGAGCGGGGGTTTTGGCCGGGGCCATGGACGGCGGAGGCAGGCTGCTCTGCCGTTGGTCGCTGGCTCTTCGGGGAAGATTCTGAACAGTGTCAGTCGGGAGGCACAAGACGGCCATCAAGCCATCCGCGTAGATCGGACAGTACCCCAATTTAGTCTTCAGTCAACAGACATGTGACCACTCTCGTACATTGCTGTTGATCTCTTAGTGTATTTCTTCAGATCAAAGAGATATGTCGTTCTTAACATTATGCGTTATCTGCATCTTCAGACACACCGTCTTCCGACTCACCGCAGCTGCTCCAACAAGGGAAGCATACACCAGAAGGGAGCTATAGTCCCCACTCAACAGTTCCCTGCATCAAATGCGTGTGCCCGACATGGACAGCCACAACAACTGCAAGGCCATCGACAAGTCAGCACATGATGCTCACTCCTATGGATGGCAGCTAGATAGGTTGTACCCTCATCTTATTTGTGTGCAACATTTATGGCGTTGTTATTTATCTAAGCATGGAAAATAGATTATCACATCTCACTGTATATTCATGCTGATCTCTTACGGGTCTTGTTCAGGAGTTCACGTTGTTCCATAGTTCAACTAAGATACTTGTTCTTTAGGTAACGTTGTTCCATAGTTATCATCCATCAGCCAATGCTATCCCACAGGCTGGTGATTATAGTATTATACCACTTCTAGTATTACCTATGTTGTTCTTTAATACTTTTGTGTGCCATCTAGTTAATCTCGAGTACAAACGATACATATTCTGTAGCTTTCATCTGTGTTCTCCCTTTAGTTTATGAGACATGTTGCTGCTAGTTAACCCCAGTCCTACTATTTATGTCGTCTCCTACAGGCACTCATTACATAAATCTAACTACTAGTTGTCTTCCATGCATGTCATATATAATTGCACACACTGATATATCCACAAGAACCTCACGGAGCAATGTAAAGGCCAATAAACTTGATGTCAATGATATCCAATATGATGGAAGATGTAAAGGCAGTTCTTCAAAAGACTTGCAGAAAGATGATGAATCCTCTTCAACCCACAAGGTCCTTACTCTAACTTGGCGTGTGATATGGGTACAACATGCATATAATGTCCTGGAGTCTATCTACTCTGTTGCAATGCCATGTGCTTAGCATGCTGATCATGCATGTAAATATGTCATGCCTTCCTGTTTTTCAGTATCTATTCCATTCATGATAACATGTTTTCAAATTCAAGTACTGTCATTCTACTCTATCGCAATGCCATCTGCTTAATTTGGACATAATGCTTCTGAATATCTTATGCATTGTTATTCATCAGTATGTACTTCATCTGTCTGCCATACCATGTTTTTTTACATTGAAGTGCTGTTCTAGTGCTCTTTTGCAATGCCATCTTATTTTCTCAATCATACACGTGTATGTTGCCTTAGTTATTTCTATACATATTCCGCTAGCATATAGTTTTACATTCAACTAGTGTTTATTTTGCTGTGTTGTCCTGTCGTATCCCTAGCTCTTACACCATACTCCCTCCATCCGGATTACATGTTGCCGAAATGGATAAAAAAGGATGTATCTAGAACTGAAATATGCCTAGACTCACCCATTTTTTTCCAGATGGAGGGAATACATGTCAATATGTCATGCCTTTCTATTCTTCAGTACCTATTCCATCTTTCTGCTGTCGCATGTTTTATAATTAAAGCACCATTCTTCTATACAAGGCATGCAAGGGGAAGACGACTATGTTAGAATCTGAAGGGTTACAAACAAGGCCTTTGCAAAAGATCCAAACGCCAGGAGATAATAAACCAACTCCAGTTTTTATAGATACTGCTCCAGCACAGAGAAACCCAACTCCTACTGATAATAAGCAGATTCCAGTGCCCAAAGAACTAGTCCGCTCCAGTCCAGCAAAAATATGTCAACTCAATTCTAAGAAGCGTGTGCGTATCCTTGCATCATGAAATTTTATAGCATGCTGATCATATTTTCTACATGTTTCTTACCCATCTCTCTTTTAGAAAATAAGCTTAACAGATAGAAGAATTTCTGCAATGGTATCGTTTATAAGGAAAGATTCTTGCAGGAATTCTCTGTGCTCCAGTGTAGATGTAAGTACCTGTTGTATATCACTATATTTTTATATCAGCATGTATTTTGTTAATCGGCGTGAATCCAACCTTTATCTGATCTAAATTTAGTTGTAGCAAAATGTATGATTAAAGGCCGCAATGTTGATTTTTGTAAGGAAAACTGTCTGGTAGTTTTGCATCCTGAGCTGCGTGAGTGTACTATCTCATATCAGTGGGTTTGAATACTTTGGTTCTGCAATGGGGTTTTCAGTGTTTTTTTTACTGTGTTGTCCTGTCGTATCCCTAGCTCTTACATCATACTCCCTCTGTCCGGATTAAATGTCGCAGAAATGGATAAAACTGGATGTATCTAAAACTGAAATACACCTAGACCCATCCATTTATTTCTGGATGGAGGGAATACATGTCAATATGTCATGCCTTTCTATTCTTCAGTACCTGTTCCATCTCTGTTGTAGCATGTTTTATAACTGAATCACCATTCGTCTATATAAGGCATGCAAGGGGAAGACGGCTATGTTAGAACCTGAAGGGTTACAAACCAGGTCTTTGCAAAAGATCCAAATGCCAGGAGATAATAGACCAACTCCATTTTTCATAGATACTGCTCCAGCACAGAGAAACCCAACTCCCACTGATAATAAGCAGATTCCAGTGGCCAAAGAACTAGTCCACTCCAGTCCAGCAAAAGAATGTCAACTCCATTCTAAGAAGCGTGTGCGTATCCTCGCATCATGAAATTTTATAGCATTCTGGTCATATTTTCTACATGTTTCTTACCCATCTCTCTTTTAGAAAATAAGGTTAAACGATAGAAGACTTCCTCCATTGGGATCGTATTCGAGGAAAATATCTTGCGGGAATTCTCTGTGCTCCAATGCTGATGTAAGTACCTGTTCTATATCACTATATTTTTACATCAACATGTATTTTGTTAATCAGCGTGAATCTAACATTTATCTGATCTAAAATTAGTTGTAGCAAAATGTTAAAGGCGCCAATTTTGATTTTTGTAAGGAAAACTGCCTGGTAGTTTTGCATACTGAGCTGCATAAATATACTATCTCATATCACACACATTACTGAATTGTAGTGCTGCTCTGGTTGCCCATTCATTCATTGTGTCAATGTTGCTTTCGTACTACCTTACCTGGCTGATGATAGCTGTGCCATATTGTGTTAATTTGGTGTAGGCTAGTTGCCCAAACGTTTGTTGTGTCAATGTTGCTTTCCTATTATCTGACTTGGCCGATGATAGCAATGCTAGTGTGTTAATTTTGTGCAGGCTGCTGAAGATAAGAAGACAAACTCTGAAAACAGCAAGGCAACCCCATTATTTCTTTCCAATAAATCTAGGCCAGGTAATATGGCAATAACTCATGATTAATCCGTTTGGTTCCCGTCCTAATTTATGTTATGATGCAGTGGTCGAGACACTCTCCACTATCAATAATACAAGCCTGCCAAAATCGCCATCTGAATCTGATCAGTATCCTCTGTCTCGAATGCAACGGAATAAATGTATGTTTGTGAACCAATTAATGGCTGAAGCAATGATGGAAATGGTGGATGAATCAGAGGTGCAGAGTCGTGCAACACAACAACTGATCAATGTTTTCAGAGACAGTGTAGCAAAGCAGCAAGAACTTGCCCACATGCTTATGGGCATCATCTATGCTGAGGTTGTAGATTGTGACGTTGTAGATGGTTAGGTTCTGCTCATTTATTTGCACTGGCATCAATCTTTGATTGCCCAGTGGATGTAATTTCATGTAATATATGCTGGATGTGCAACATTATTCCCTGTATGTCGTACCTTTGCTTGATCGATTTTGGTCCTGTGCATAATTGCTCATCGTAATGGGCTCAAATTATCTAATATGGCCTAAAGACATGTACGAACTTTAGTGGGCCCATTAAGTTAATGGGCCATTACTAGGCCGAAAGTTAATGGTTGGACCTCTTACCTCCCGGGTCGTTAACAGGCCGACATCGGAGCAGGCAACACGTGGCCCCAATTTATTTTACGGGCCGTTAACATGCCATTACTAAGTTTGGGCTACATATGGCCCAACTATACTATAGGCCTTTAGCAGGCTGAAAGAGACAGCGGGCTTGTACTGGACCATGAAGAGCATGGGCCACTAACAAGCCGAAAGTCAGGTCGTATTGTAAATGGCCCAACTGTGTTGTGGGCCTTTAGCAGGCTGAAAGAGAAACCGTTAAATGGGCCGTTAACGGGCTCGAACTAACGATGGGTTGCAATGGTGTCAAATCTTTAGCGGGCCGTTGACGGGCCGAATTGGCACATCTCGTATGGGTCGTGGGCTTAAATGGACGTGACACAAGTAGGCCTTATATGGGCCGGCCTGCCAATTTTTACTAGGCCGACCTTTTTCATCAGAATGGGCCACTGTTGGGCCGTGCCACGTGTCGACCTATCATAGGCGCCTCCTGTCCAATGAGTGGATGACATCCGTCCCAACGGTGAGGCAACACGTGTTTCCTGCGGCCAATGATGATTTTACACGTGGAAAATCCCCATTGGTTCGGGCTGTTAACGGGTTATCAGATCCAAAACCGAACCCGATAGCTTAACAACGTTCCGTTACGGTGGATGCCACGTGTCGGTCACCCTTGACGAAAGCACTTATGTGACGCGCGATTTATTGTCATGGAAGTGGACACTTCCATGATGATAATTTTGGTAATGTCATGGAACACTTCTACGACAACACAGGTATGACTATCTTGATTCTGTCATAAAATCGTCATGGATGTACATGCATGACAAAAAATGTGACCTACTGTGACAAACACGTATCATCACGGAAGTGTATTTTTTTGTAGTGTGAGAACATCGAAGGAAAAGAATGAATAGACTTCTCATGAATAAAATGGATACTTGATTACGAAATCTGAGTCCTTGAAGAAAATGGTGGGAGGGTGGGAAAAACAAAGGCAACTTGGGATGGATGAAACGACAATCCTCAAGCTTCTCAACGGCGCCCGTATGAAGTAACTTGAATAGAAGTGCACCGGTTGAAAAGGATTGACATGACAATCTCAATGATCCAGAAGGATTAGCATTCACATAGAAATATGAGAACACTACTTAAAAAAAGGTATGGGTCAACTCTTGACTTCGAAGCAACTCGAGAACCACAACTCAAAACAAAACAAAGGATTGGCTTGGGAAATAAGCCGGAAACAAACATATGATAGAGATTTCCCTAATCCCATATCATGTATCTGTCGGAAAGATATCCTGGGTAACTATTTGAATTCCCACCTATGAACTCTGGAAATTCTCGGTTATGCAATCCGGTACAACAAGTACAAGGAGCAAAATATCATCACATAACTCCTAGCAGAATTCTACGCTCCAAATGTACTGCCTGCTCAACACATAACCAAGAACCTCAGAAATTGTGTACCTCAGACCCTCGAAAAACATCTGATAGACTAGCTGTGGCAATACATCTGATCGCTCTCCCCAGTACTGGGTGGCGCCAAACTACTCTCACCACAAAGAGTATAGAAGCATTTTCGATGTCAGCGTCCTCTGGTATTCCGGAACTGTAACGATAACAACTGTGACGAAAACACCTTGGAGCTCAACTCCCCGGGACACTGCCACAACCCCTAAATGTCAGGAGGCACCAAGAACAGAATTTCCGTCACATCGATATCGCAACGATTCCATAATACCCGCGTGATCCTAAAAAAAATTGAGTGAAAAGGGAGAGTGATGGAAACAAAAACACCTACATCGCAATTCCTCACCAAAGCAACAAAGGGGATAAGGAGTAAAAAGAATTCCTACTCTCCGATATAACTAGACTCAAAATAGTTTTTTTTCTAGACTCGGCAACATCAACGATTCGGTCAATCAAGGGGGCTCCTAAGGGCGGTAAGGCTCTGATACCAACTTGTATGCGCTCGAAATGCGATTGTGCCCCAATCATGAATTCATCACGTGATTGGGATAGAATCGCATCTTGGGCGCTACAATTGCACCGCTCCTTCATCTGGGCAAATGTTCGACAGATGTCGGGAGCTCAATACCTTGTTGCCTGAGAGCGCGATTGTCACCAAAGGAGGAGGGTGGCCGTGTCATTCGCTCCGTCGCCACCAAAGAAGGAGGTTGTTGCTCCGTCTTCACTCTGTCCATTGAGAGGATGGATGGGTGACTGCGCCGGCTTGGGGGTGGACATCCCCCTCTTGCTGCTTTGTCGGTGGTCACCATCGTGACGACATGTCAGCACCCATGTTCATGTTGCTCTGCCGCTGACACCTTTGGGAGCACAAGAACAATGCCGTTTTCAACTCGGCAGTGTTTTGTTAAAGAAAACTCGCAAGTGCCTTCGCTCCCGCGTCTTAAGAAGCATTGCCAGAATGACGCGACCTTTTGTCAACCGCGTCTACCACGCGGTGTTAGCACGATGATCTCAACTTGGTTGTGCATTTGTTCCCGCGTCTTAAGAGGCTCCGCCGGCATGACATGAGCACATGATCCTCATGCAATCGCGACCGCCGCATGCCGTTCAACCCCCTCCCCATATTTTGTCCTCTTAAAGAGGAGGCCCAACGGCAGTTGTAAATTTATGGTTTGACAATTTTATTTGTCCTTGATTTCCTTCTTGGTTCAGAGTACGCGCGTAGTGATATGCATAACACCTCAAGTGGGGATGACAGGGAGAATGGGGAAAAAGGATGTCCCACTGACAAGTGATTCTCACGATTTGGAGGCAGCCAAAATATGTCTTGACTTTGAGCTTGCGCATCACCTCATCAGCCTCCATATATGCATATGTAGTGCTCTCCGTTGGGTTATAGAGGCTGCCAATATTGCGATTTTGATAGGGTTGCTCAAAGAGAGAGAATTACCCGGGTTGAAATTGATGCACCTACTTCCTCCGTTCCTAAATATAAGTCTTTTTAGACATTTTAAATGGACTACAACATATGGATGTATGTAGATATATTTTAGAGTGTAGATTCACTCATTTTGCTCTGTATGTAGTCATTTGTTGGAATCTCTAGAAAGACTTATATCTGGGAACAGAGGGAGTACTTGCCAATTACATTACATCTGTAAATATCAGTCAGAGGAGATCGGGTGTTCAGTTCAGCATTCAGCAAACAAGCACCCCTGGCACTTCCGTTTTGCCGCTGCCGAAAAAGAATAGTATAGGTGTTCAGGCTTCAAACATCAAAGGAGACGGATCACTAAAGCAACCGTCAGGTTTGCAAAAAAGCAGGCAGGGGGTAAAGATGACCCGCCGTTCCTACCTCCCAGTATGAACTAGGATATGTAGTTTACTGCAGGCATAGCATCACATGAAAAATAAATAGTGCCAGTGGAAAATGCATCTCCTGCTATCTGATTGTGAAGCTCTTGAGTATCACATCAACGATCATGAATTCATCGAGCTGCTGCTGAAACAGAATTGGTCAGTACAGCAAGCTCTGCTGAAACAGAATTGCTGTCAAAGAAAATGCAGAAGGATACTGGTGCTGCTGTTCAAAGTATTACTTATGGGGAATCAATGAACCATGTATTTTCAACTTGTTCAGATGACTGCAATTGAGCGCCTTGCATTTCAACATTGTCGCATTGTCATGCATATAATGCCAATGGTCCTTGAAAATAGGTATGGAGGTTTACTGACTTGATTTTAATATAATCACTGCTGCCAAACTGAAATAGCCAAGCTTAGTCAAAATTCTCAGGCTTACACAGATATTGGCTTTATTATGCTTACTGTTTGTGCTTGTAGTGCTTGTCTACGAAACCTGATGTGTCAGACCAACAAGAAGCTGCCACAATCCGTCATCTCTTTCTGTTCCGCTTTTAGCCAAGGATGTCCTATATTGCATGCCAACAAAGCATGCTTATTACAAGGGTGCTCCTATAAGCAGCATGTACAGTCTTTCTAACTGAACCACTGCCAAGTCTCAGACATCACTCTTTGAGGGAAGACCCTGCACACAGATGTGACTGCAGTCCATATAAAGCAACTTATGTTTTTTTCCTTGTGGAATTGGGTCGATATGCCCTAATAGTAGAATGCCTGGCAATCACTGAATCACATCACATCTGGTCATCAAGTGTCATTTGGTATCAAGGTTGCAAATTTGAGGTCCTGACATCAAATGTGCATGGACACTTCAAATCTTTGATATCCACCATAAAGGATGCTCTACCAATAATCATTGCATGAACACTGGCCTCCCTCGAAATGATGAAATCGGGTTCTGTCTCTTACAATCACTAATCGGTTATAAACGCCAGAAAATACCTTCGTGAAATTGTGGCAATCTACACAAACACGGAGATTCTTTGCCAGCCGTATTGGTCTACGCTGTGGCATCACAAGAAGAGCAAAAGCGATTGCTAGCTTTTCACTGTGATAGGTCAGGGCACATTCCTTCCCCTCTGAATCCAAATCATGCAACTCAGATGACACATTTGGAACATAACCAGCAATTCTCAAATGCCTGTTTATCTCATCAAGCTTCCCGTAAATCTCAGCCTTTCTTGGATGTGAATCATCATCTGCAATAAATTCATGGAGCTCACCGTTAAGCTCTACAGTTGTGCAGCCAGGGGTAGTTTGGATTCCATTCTCCTTCATCAACTTCCTAACTTCCGCTACCTTTATCCAATCCCCAACCGCCGCATAGGTATTTAACAGTAGAACATAATCACCAGCTTGCTGCGCTTTCAGTTCAATTAGATGACTGATGAGCTTCTCTCCAAGATCAACATGACCATGCACCCGGCATGTACCAAGAAGAGTTCGCCAAATTGTCGCATCAGGTGCAACCTTCATCTCTTTAACCACAAGCTGGTATGCTTCATCAAGCAACCCAGCACGGCCCATTAGATCAACAATGCATCCATAATGGCGAACATTTGGCATCATCTGATACTCACAGCGCATCATATCAAAAAACCTGAAACCCTCATCAACCAACCCACTATGGCTGCATGCAGAGAGCACACCAGTAAAAGTCTGCGCATCAGGAGCAACACCTGATTTACTCATTTCCTCAAATGCCAAGATAGCATCCTCCCCGAAGCCATTTGCTGCTAATCCCGAGATCATCGCACTCCATGTGACCACACTCTTCCGAGGAGTCTCACAGAAAACCTGGTACGCCTTCTCCACACACCCGCACCTCGTGTACATCGTGATCAATGAGTTGCGCACCTTCAGCTCGCCACCATAACCATGTTCCACCGCATACTCCCAGATCTTCTCCCCGAAGTCGAGCGCGCCCAGGCTCGTGCATGCCTGGAGGAGCAGAATGCAGGTCACCTCATCCGGCCCCGCCTCACCATCACCTTTCCTCATCTCATCGAAGAGCCTCAGAGTGTCCTTCGTCCTCTTATTCCTCGCGTAGCAAGTGATGAGAACGTTCCACGCGACGGTGTCCTTGACAAGCATTTCGTCGAACACCTTGCGCGCGCTGTCCCCGGCGCCACAGGTGGCATAGGACCGCATCAGCGAGGTGGCCAGAAGGGCGTCGCGGAGGTGGCCCTCGGCCACGACGTTGGCGTGCAGCTGGCGCGCGTGGGCGAGGGTGCGGCAGGGCTTGAGGATGATGGCCAGGGAGAAGGCGTTCCCGCGGCGCCCGAGGCCGCGCATGCGGCGGAGGAAGCCGAGGGCGCTGGGCTCCGAGAGGGAGCGGAGGATGGAGTTGCAGCAGAAAGTGGAGGGGACGGAGGCCGGGGTGAGGTGGTGGTGGAGGACGGCGAGCGCGCGGAGGGGCGGGAGGGAGGCGGCCGCGAGTGAGAGGAGCGCGGCGGCGGCGGCGGGCGCGAGGGGGAGGACGCCCGTGCGGAGCAGGTGCGCGTGGAGCTGGAGGAAGCGGCGCACCGGGAGAGGCGATGCCGAGGCGAGGAGCGCGGCGGCGGCGGGGAGGGGGATGCGGAGGGGACGGGGCGGAGGGCGCGCGACACACGCGGCGCCAGTGCCATGGCAGTGGCACGAGAGGGCGGGAGACGGGAGTGACGGCGTCGTTCAATTTTGCGTCCACGAATAAATGGGAAATCATGGATTCGTGTTTAGAGTTTGGACCCGATAAATCCCCTCAGATTTTAAGCATGTCATTTCGAACATTTTTCATGGCAACTTTAGTTGTTAAAACATGACAACTTTGTCTCAGTTCATTTTTTTTAAAAAAAATATCATGTTTGCCAACCTCACGTGAACTAAAGTTGCTGGTGATTCTGAAGTTGATAGGAGGTTTCTGCAATCTCTGAAAGATCCTGTGCAAAGGAAGTGCAAGAGAGCGCGTGGAGAGGATCATAGCAGCTATCTGGGAGGCTGCAAAAAGACCACCTCTGCTGCTCAGGATGAGGAAGAGGGAACTCTCGCTACAATATTCCTTGAAGAAGATGGGAGGATGGATGGGAGTAGACAAGATGGTGATCATGGAGGGATGATACTTCTGTCACCTTCCTTTTGGGTGGTGTTGTGCCAGTAGTTTTTCCCAATGCCTTACGCTTGGTATAGACTGATTCTGTTATGGAAAGTAGAGTTTTATGTTTCTGAATCCGTAGGCTGTAATAAGGATGTACTCGGTGGTTTGTTTTCTGATGAAAATGGAACCGGGGCTGATGCCCTTTTCTTTTAAAAAAAAACTAAAGTTGCCACGAAAAAGTGGATTGCCATGCTTAAAATCTGAACATTCGGAATTTATCTTTTCCGTAAAGTTTGTGGTTATTTATGCCGACACCATGATTTCGAGAAAGTAAAAACACTAGCCGTTTGGAGGATGACGACGGCTTGATTTTGTTTTATGGATGTGTACTATACTTTAATTTGTGTATGTAACTATGTATGTAAACTTGTCATTTGTGTATAACTGTATGATTTTGAGTTTATTTTTTTGATGATGCTAAGAGGAGCAGATGAACTAGCTTCGTAGTCATTATTTGCATTTTGGGCTGAACATGCATGGCAATTAAATACGAAGTACCTCGTTGTCGTTGCATTTTTTATGTGTGATTTTATTGATGCAACTGCATATTTTGTGTGTGATTATACTAACAAAATAGGGAAAATATCTTTAGATATGTATTCGCAGGTGCATGGATTAAAAGTATATTTTAGCACTCTTTTGAATTTGAACGATTTTGTTCAATTGTGCTTGTACCATACGTCGTCTTGCACTCTGGAAGCACTGGTGCACAACAAAAGTTGCTCCATTTGGCTTCAATCGACTTAATTGATTTCCTTCCAATTTTCTACACAACAAAGGAAAAACAAGTTTTCTTAATATCGAAAACCTGGTGAAAACCGTGTCAAACCCTCTACTAAAAGTGGCAAAATATCAAACCACCATCGGGCCCTATCCCAAGGTTCAGCAGGGAGTTGTGGGCGGTTTCTGGGTGAAAGTTCTATTGATCGGCCAGGGTCGATGCCGGAGACAATAGCGCCTGGGGCATTATTCTTCCTTCTTGAAGGCGTCTCGGGCTACAGGTAGCAAGCATGTTGGCGGTGGAGGTCCACTTCAGGCGGCGGCGGCGGCTTTGTTGGTTTTATCTTTTTTTTGTGGTCATTGTTGGGTTTTTCGATTGATTGTCCCTTAATCAATCAAGTTGTTGTGTGGTCTTGGTTTTCGGCCTGGTTTTACTTATAAATCGAGCCAACTATACTCTTCTTTATGAAATCGCAGGAACCCTACCCTCTCGATGAGGTCCCAATAATAAAAATGACTACGTTTATGTTCGTTTAGTATACCACAGTCAGATGTTTGAATTCCGAGTCAAATTCAAATTCAGACACATATGCATGATACCACATCAGTTCTTTTTCATTTATCTCCTCATCCACCTCCAGCAAATCATCATCAACGTGCCTGCCCATTCCCATACACGCATGGGAGATCAATGGGAGCAAGCACTTCCAATCAGCGATACAATCAACCAACCAATGGGGCTGAACACAAGTTCTTTTTTCTCGCATAGGCGAGGCTCAGTTCTTGAGCTCCGGGAGGAGCAGCCCACCGGCGTGCATCTGCTTGTACATCCACTGCCAGTTCTCCGGCCTCACCTCCCCGCCGAGGGCCCTGATCACCGACCCGCCACTGCACGCCCCGACCTTGCAGCACTCCTCCAGGGGGAGCCCTTTCACCAGCCCGTACAGGAACCCGCTCGCGAACAGGTCGCCCGCACCGGTCGCATCCACCGCATTGCTCTCCCCGATGGCCGGCACCTGAACAACCTGCATGCACAGATCATTTGGCTCAGCTTTACAAGCTGAATCAGGATCAACTACTGCTAGCATCTCTCTTTTGCTCCTAGGCAAATACATGCTGGTTAGCATCGGCACTCTATTGCTTGGCTGTAATTGGTCGGAAGATGGAGAGAACATTGTTGATGTTTTGATGCTTGAGTCTCACCTGCTTGCCATGTTTTGCGATGCACCCCTTTGAAGCGAGAGTCACAACGGCCCATTTGCAGTGCTTGGACAAGAACGCAAGCGCATCCTCTGGATCATATGTCAGCCCTCCCCTGCACACACAGACAAATATCGGATGCATAATAAGGGAATGAAAAGAAGGCCATCAACAGTTTGCTACAGAAAGAAAAAGAAAAGGATTTGCTTTGCAGTTTGAATTTACCCCTTCTATTTTTTCCCTACTTAAATATAATGATTTATAGTAGTAGAGAAAATCACCCTATGATCTCCCTAGCTTCATCCTCATTGGCGAAACAAAGGTCAATGTTGCCTGTCTCCAACAGGGCAATTAGTTGTGACCTATAGTCGCGAACCATCTGCACAAATGAGATAAAGCAAAGAAACTAAATCTGTCTGTTTTTGCAAATAAAAATCAACTGAGCAATGAGCTTGTTAAAGATGTAGTCAAACCTCAAAACTAGCCAAATCTAATGATACCGAGAGACCTTCTTGTTTTGCAACCCTGATAGCCTCAATAATCTGAGCAAGGTTTTGTTGTGCATATCTCACAACCAGCCACTGCATCACGTCAGTATCCAATGATGAAAAAGGTATCCAGGTTAGACATACATTTTACAGAATTTGCTTTCCGGGCAGCAATATATGATCGAACATGTGTGCACAGATTGTAGAGTAAAAGGAAAAGGAAGCCACCTTGGAGCCTTGGAAGTCCTCCTTAGTGAACTCATTGGCCTGTCACATGTTCAAATTGTGAGTCCAAGATTAGGATTGTTGAGAGAAAATAGCTATATACTACTAACATTTAAAACTGAGTGAAACAACGGGTTACCTGGAGCTTGACTGCACTAGATAGGCATGGGCGCATGGTGCGATTGCCACTTGCATCAACCAAGCATGCACACTATAATGGTACTCTTTTCAGCCTTGTCCACTAAGTAGCAAAATAAGGGGAATAACATAAAGTTGGCTTTGGATTTTAGACTACCTGTGCAGTGTGCCCCTTTTTTGCCCTTAATCTTGTGAGATCTACACCACTAAAGCTCATGTTGTTGACAAACAAAATACCCTGGTCATCATCTCCGCGAGCTCCAATTATTCCAGTTGATATCCCAAAACCAGCTGACAGACCCCGAACTGTGTTGGCAACACTACCACCAGCCATAGTTCTTACTGGAGAGGGGTCGTCATGGGAAGGAAGGATAAGGGCATTCACTTCATTCAGAATATGATCCAACTCCTCAAAAGATACCTGTGATCGTAATACAATTGTCAAATAAATTCACAACGTAACCACTGAATGTAAGGTCACAATCCCCATATAGGAATGCCATATCAGTTACTCCCTCCATCTCATAATATAAGACGTTTTTGCAAGCCAACATAGCTTGCAAAAACGTCTTATATTATTGGACGGAGGGAGTATATTATATTTTTAAATGTTTCCATGCACAGCCAATCCACGACTCTTAAGAAATAGTGTGTGATGTAGAGTTGTAGATAGAAAAAAAGGACAAATACATTGTTCTTCAGTCCAGTTTATTAATATCTAAGGCCTATAAGAAGTGAATGAATGTTGACTACAAACACTATATCTTCATTTTTCAATTTTCATTGATAAGTTTGCCTCTAAACTGTTTTTCATGTGCAAGTGCTTTTGCGTTGCGGGATACTACCTCCTAAACCAATATGGCATGCTCTTGGACTTGTACTAAAACAAGAAGAATGATATTGAGGTTTCCCTTTTTGCAAATTTGACAAGACTTCAGCAAGGTGAATTGTAGAATCACCTATCTCAGTCCCTCAGTAAGACAGGAGATAATTTGATAGATGGAGTGAGTGTGGTTAATACAAATTTGCCGTCTCAATTGAAACTTCACGGGCATCATTTGTTAAAAGGCATAATAAAATCACATGATTTAGAGAAAATACATATGCCAAATTTAGCGATCCAAAGACGAAGATGGAATCTCAGAATCACGAAATTATTGTTTCCTAATGAGCAAGTACCATATTCTAGAGATGACAACAGGACTCAGCAGCTGTGCATCAAAATGTTCTGAATGTATGGTCTTAAAATGATGTATCAAGGTACCACAAAAGCATAATCTGCTTCATTTCTTTCCAGAACCTCTTTTCTGTTTCATAATTGGATCTGGAGTTGAAACATGAGAATGAGACACTATAACTATCGACATTTTCTGACAAGATGTTGAGCTTGCAACTATATGTTGTGTAAACGGAGGGTCAAGAACACTAGGTGATAGTGACAAGGTGTTGTCCGGTACAAAACATGTACCAACCCCAAGACCTAACTCAAATAACCTAGTCGATGGACCAATCAGGCTGTACGACATGAAGCCTTATTTGACAATTCCAGAAGTGTGCAGGCCAAACCATAAACAAGCCTTTCAACAATGAAAGCAACACAACATATAGTGTATTGTGTACCCGAATCTACCCAAAGTAGTGCTTTACTATTTTTATTTGAATTCAGTGCAGAGAAGACTGCAGTGGTACGGGAGGGGTGGGGGGCGAATCTGCACTGAGCTAACCCCCAAAGCCAGAACTAGCAAGTCAAACACTTTGAAGAATACTGAAGAATCTTTGACGCCCACATAACAAAGAGGGTCACAAAAATAACACAAGAGAATCACAAAAATGTACGGGGAAGCCCGCTGATTTTTAAGGAGGCGAACAGTTCAGTAACTTGAACTTTTTGATGCAGAAAAGGAGGAATTCTGCAATAGAGAGTGAAGGATAGCACGATATTATTTTAGGGGCAGGAGATCCAAATATCACATGGCCGGCAGCTAGGAACAGCAAGAAACGTATGGTGGCGGCGCAGTTTTCTTCTGAGAGTGAACAGAGTTCTTTTAGGCTGAACCCACGAGACGAGAGTTGCAGGAGCACATGGCGATCCACCGGTAGCTCAATAATTGGAGACAAAGCGGGGCGGCAGTCCGTCTCGGCGTACGTACTCTAGCGAGACGAATCACGACGGCGTGCGCAAAGCGTTGGGAGAGGGAAGGGTCAGGATGGACCTGCTGCGAGCCGCCGCGGTCGCCGGGGACGCGGTCGAGGAGGGACCAGTCGACGCGTGCGACGTGGTCGATCAGCGCCGACACCTGCAGCCCCACCACCGCCGGCGGGTCCGCCTTGCCGGCCTGGGGGAAGGGAGGAGGAAGCTGCTGCTGCTGCTCTGCCTCGGCGCCCATGGTTTCCTCTCCGGGGCCCCTTGGGTCCGCGGCCCTCCTCCCTCCGCGCCCACCCGGCTTTGTGGAGGGAAGGGTCGCCGCCGGCGTCTGAGTGGCGCTGTGCGGCGGGGGCGGTCGGGGTCTGTTGGAACCTGGAAGGAAAGATGGGTTCTCCCTGTTTTATAGAGCAGGAGGTGAGGACGAGGCTCGCGTGTCGCGTCACGATTAGACGGAGAAAATTAGATATTTGCCACATTCTTATTTCGAGCTCAAATGCACCTTTGTAAACAGTAAAAAATAATAAAAATGACAGATATTTTTTAAAAAACTAATATTTTTGCAGCAAACATTGTTAAATGTTCTACATACCTGCAAATTTCCGTGGAGAAAAACATTATTTAATGCTTAGGGCTAAACAAAAGTGCTTCAAAAAGACTATTTTTGAAAGAATTTTAATGAGCTGATTTTGTTAAAAAAAACAAATCTCCATGAATGTGATTTCATCATGAAAATTTGCAGCCATACAAAAATATAAAAATGGTTATTGTGTAAAAACAATATTTTTGAATTTGTTTATATTTTTATTTATTTTATTTTTTATAAGGGTGCATTTGAGCTCGAGATTATTAGGAGGACATTTTTCGTTTAGTAGGCAACAAAATACTACTCCCTTCAATCCACAATAAGTGTCACAATTTTAAACTAAGGTTGAACTAACCTTAGTTTAAAACCGTGACACTTATTTTGGATCAATGGAAATAATAATTTGCAGCAAAGAGCATAAGGGCATGCTTGCTTTGATATCAGATTTGGTTTGCCAATGTTTGGACAAAGCGAAAAATGTTGGCTATGTGGTTGCTTACCAAGTTGCATTGCCCACCTCTAGATAAGTTCCCAATTGTCCACAAGTTTGGCAATTTAGAAAATATGACTTGTCAAGACATTGATTTGTGGATTTTGTAGGCCTACATTTTTTTCCCATGATTTATAGATTTTCTGAGTACAACGTAGTCGCAAAACAGTTAATACTTGTAGCATTGGCCTTCATAGTGGACGGGAGAAAATGAGCGGTTTGAGGACGATATAAGATTAGGACAACAAGATGACTGTTGATGGAGATGAAAAAGTATGTGGTTGTTGGCAAGGTGACGAGTCCCCACGGTATCGACAAAGGAGTGCCTAACATGCATCAACATGAGGTTGTTGGCGGTGACGACAAATCTGAGGAGGTGTGTGGTCCAGAGAGAAGGAAATGCACGAGGAAGGTGAAGTAATGAGGGCGGGGTGATATATCAAAAATGTATTTATTCTTCAAAGTTTAATTGTGTTATTACTTATAAAACTGATTGGCTTTGAGGACTAGTATACTAATAGCCATCATAAACCACGTCCCTCTGGAAGAGGCTATTTCTATGACTTAAGAAGATAAAAATCTAGAGAGAAAAAAACCACGCGATATCAAAAGAAATGACCCAAAAGGAATGTGGAAGGGCGACCGAAGGTGCCAACCTCCACCGCCCTTCTGCCAATGATTTCCTATTATTCCCTTTTCTTGTTAATTATGTGATTTTTCTTCATCGTACAAAGAGCATGCCCAGAAAGAAGAGGAGAAAAGTAATCATTTCATGTCTCTAGAGACTGTGTCGGGGGGGGGGGGGGGGGTGATTCTACATACATCCCCACCAAAATCATCGGTTCACTGCTTCCATAAGGTGGATAGTCCATATCACAACTATAGGTTTGTAGTAGTAGCTAAGTATTTGTTGGGAAACATAGTAGAAAAAGGAAAAAAATCACCCTATGATCAATCAGGAACACTATGAAGATGTGGTTTGGATCAGACCGTTACCAACTCCGAGTTGCAGTGGAAGAAGAGTCAGTGTGGATTGTTCTTGAAGTCCCTCTATCACGCCCAATATGCGATCCTATCCGAGAGGAACTCGAAGGTCCCACCAAGGATAGAGCCGCATATCGAAACGCTTTTGCAAGGTGGATATCATTACATCGTACCATTACATAATAGCTGGGGATACATACAAAAGGCATACAATGCCACAAGAGTACAACAACATCATACATAGGAGCAACATCCGACTACGGATGAAACACAAACAGAAACTCAAACGACATCCACCCTGCTAGCCCAGGCTGCCGACCACGAACCTAACCCCTGAACGAAGAAGAAGCAGAAGAAGAACTCCAAGAAAAGCATACATCGCTCTCAGGTCAGATCATCGCATTACCTGTACCTGCAACTGTTGTTGTAGTAACCTGTGAGCCACGAGGACTCAGCAATCCCATTACTATGGGTATCAAGACTAGCAAAGCTGAATGGGTATGGAATGGATAAGTGGTGAGGTTGTAGCAAGCGACTAAACATTGTATGGTGGCTAACTTACGAGTTAAAGAATAAGATGAGAAGCTATGCAAATGGTCACGAACTAGTAGCGACCACTAAGTGATCCTGAACTACTTACGTTCAAACATAACCCCATCGTGTTCTCTTCTCGACTTACTCGAAAAGAGACCATCACGGTCACGCACATGGTTGGTGTGTTTTAATTCAAATCTGATGTCAAGTTCCCTACAACCAGACATTAAAAATTCCCATCTGCCAAATAACCGCGAGCACGACTCTCGAAAGTTTAAACCCTGCAGGGGTGTCCCAACTTAGCCCATGACAAGCTCACGATCCGCGAAGACAATCCTCCATCGCGGGACATCCGATCAGACTCGGGATCCCGGTGCACAAGACATTTCAACAATGGTAAAACAAATCCAGCAAGACCTCCCGGCGTGCCGACACCTTAATAGTAGCCGTGCGTATCTCGTCTCAGGCCATGTCCGGATAGGTCAGCCTACGAGTAAAACCAGATCCTCGGGTTGCCCCGTGGTGGCCCTGTAGTCTGCCCGTTTGGGACCAACACCATCAACACTGGCCCCCCTATATTATGTAGAATTACACCTCGGGTAGTGCTAACTCCCTATGCGTCAAATTTAATATCAAGTTTAGTTATTATGTTGGGAAAATGGTAAAACCAATGTTTGGCCCTGCTGGAAGAGTTTTATTCAAACCGAACTGTCAAGAGGGGCCCATAAACCCTCATCGTATTACGGATGCAAAATCAAGGAATATAACACCGGTATGATGAAAACTAGGGCGACAAGAGTGGAACAAAACACCAGGCATAAGGCCAAGCCTTCCAACCTTTACTAAGTATATATGTGCATTAATTACATAAGAGATATTGTGATATCTCAAGATATCCATGACATCCATGCCCCAACATGGAACAAACTGCAACTGCACCTACAACTAGCAATGCTATAAGAGGGGCTAAGCAAATCGGTAATATAGACAAACAACGGTTTGCTGGGATGGTGAAAAAGGTTAGAGGTTGTTTCATGGCAATTTGGGAGGCTTGATAAACAAGTGGTAGGAATCGCGACATAGCAATAACATCGAGACAACTAACATAGCAATGATAGTAGTGAGATCTAGGGTAACATTCATCTTACCTGAAATCCCGCTAGGAAGAAGACCGAGTCCATGAAGAAGACGAACCAACGTAGACGAACCAAGTGTAATCGAACGAATCCTCACAATCGCAATGAAACCGGGAACTATCGAGAAGAAGCACAACTGGAAAGAAGCAAACAACATGATAAACCAACAAGCATAATCATGGCATGATGCACAATCAAGTATGATGCATGTCTGGTTTAACGAGTCATGGCATGGCAAAGTGCAACAAACAATACTACAAATTAAGTGGAGCTCAATATGCAACGAGTCGCATATTGAAGAATCACCACATTCATTTTTTTAGTTCGCTCTTGTTCATGTACAAGACAAGTTAAATGTTGGTTAACATGGCAACAGGTGAAGCATAACAAAACTACCTATCTAGGCAAGTTTAAATGTGACCTGAACAACAAACAACAAATCCGGAAAATCCCCATATGCATATTTCGAATTGGCCATGTTCTGCCTAAACCATATTTTAGAGTTGTTAAACAACAAAAGTAAGTGCATCATGTTAATCTATGCATTTTTCTAGACAAGTTACATATAAAGTTTATTAAATTCAGAGCTACAGTTGAATAGATATGGAATAGACCATTTTAACATGTCATTTATGCAAATTAATGCAAACAACAATTTTAAATATTTTTAACGGGGACGAAAATTGCATATTATGAAAGTACATGAAAATCTGAGCAAGATGCATATATGACAGGTTTTATTTGAAGCGTGGTTATTTAGTTATTGACAATTTAAAATCATGGCATTTCTGTAATTATGCATGCACTGAAAATAGAGAAAATCTCTGAGATAAAAAAACAAACACGGGCCGGATTGCAGCAACCTGCAGTGGCCCAGGAGGACTTGGTATGAGTGAGCGCTGTGTGTGTGTGTGCGTGCAACAGTAAAGGAAAAGCAGAGCAAAAATTGGGGCGCTTGGGACTCGAATCCCAGACCCCTCGGATGGATAGTGGTTGTATGTTCATGATGCAAACGGAGATTGGCAGAAGATAAAGCATATGCGCATCGCGACCAGGACAAAAAATGAAGCGTGCGCATGGACGGGGACTCGTCGGCGACGGGAGCCAACAACAACAGCTGCTGTAGTCATAGAGGACTGGCGGGGGTGCGGAAACGTGCCAGGGTGCGTTTGATGGAGCAACGACGCAAGAGGGTCGGGCATGGATGCACAAGGCGGGGCTGGCGCAAGGCTGAGCCTTGCTTCGGCCATGGTTGCCAGTGAGCAAACGCGACGACGGCGAGGGCGGCCGAGCAGTGGCGGGCATGCGGGTTTGGAAGGGGGATTTGGCGCGCGCAAGTGGAGGGATGCGGGGCGCTCGAGCTCGAGCATTGCTCGGCTCGGGCATGCAAACGCGCATAGTGGCAGGGAAGAAAAACGCGGCGAGGCGGCGGGTGCGCGGGTGTGCGAGGAAACTAGCGAGGACGCGACCATGGAGGCTGTGTGTGTGTGTGTGTGTATGTGCAGACGACAATGTGTGGGATCAGCGAGCAGAAGTAGCAGCACAAACACGAACTCGAACTCACGCCATGGAGCTCATGGCGACCATGAGTTCCTGCTTGTCTGGACAACGTCTACAAGAATGAAACGCACGAGAGAGGAGGGCTAAGAGGAGCGGATCGTCACCGTGGGGCTGCTGCTGGAGTCGTACGAGTTCGATGGTGATCTGAGACGGCGAGAGGAGGTGCTGATCGGGGCGGCGTCCTCGGGTCCGTGAAGCAGAGGAGGCAGGGGAAGAAGAGGATGCGGGCGTCGTGGCCTTGGCGTCCCATGGCGATGCAGAGGACGTCGGGGATGGAGGTGAACTTGGAGAAACCGCTGGACACCTGGGCTCCGCCTGGGTTCGACGGAGAGCATGTCGGCAACGAGCCGGTGTTCCTGGTGGTCTCTGATGAGTGGAGGACGACGACTATGGTGACGACTCACCTGTGGCGGCGGCGGAGAGGAAGAAGAGGGCTAGGGAAAACCCTAGGGAAGCCAGGGGATTTATAGGAGAGCTACTAGGCGTCGAGGCGTCGTGGTTTCACCACGGTGGCCATGTGCGCTTCTTCACCCAGAGTTACTATGAGAGAAGAAAAGTGCCAAGGTGGAAGAAAAGGAAGAGGAGTGAGGATGACATGTGGGGCCGAAGGATTGCATTGGAGAGAAAATTACTAGGGGAAGGCTAGGCTGGGCTGCTGCTCTCTTGCAGCTGCGCTCCTAGGCCAGGGCGCCCCAGGTGAGGTCAGCCCAGGTAAGTCTTCTCCTTTTCTTTTCAATTTCTATTTATTTAAATAAACAGTTGCACGAAAAGAAAAGGCCTGGGGGCTAAGAGGGGAGTTTTCAGATATGCAAATATCCTCAAGCTACTCGAATTATGAGTTATTTGAATAAATTGCTTTAGGCATTTTTAAAGATAGAAAAATAAATCAAGTTTGAATTTAATTCAAACTTGCTCCATTTTTGAATCTAACCAAAACAACTTCAAAAGGTTGAAATTTGGCAGAGAGGTAAAAGACATGGAGTAAGATTATCAGGAAACAAATGAACATTAATGGAGGCAGGAATAATGTCACTTGACATGAAAGCCAAAATTTGAAATAGATGAAGAAGAGGATAGGTTGTGCACTTGGGGAAAAATGTTGATGGAAAAGATTAAGATGGACAGCACACCAACAAGACATCAACATGAAGAATGCAACCCACATGATGATCATGATAGAATGCAATAAAATGACATAAGACATATCAAATCATATAGCATAGCAAAGCAAGAATGATCATGGCAACAACAAGGATGGCATCCTATATTCAATAATGAACATGATGCAAGAAGCAAAATATGACGCAGTCATCGATCATGGCAACAAATAGTTGAAACACACAACAACAAAAAAATAAATGGAAGGCATCTGGAGCATTGGTCTTGGGGCATCACAACACTCCCCCACTAACAGAAGATCTCGTCCCGAGATCTTAGGAACGAGATGAAAGAGGAATAGGAACAAAGTTGCTTCTTGGATAATTGAGTGAAACCAAAGAACCTTGAGGGGTTGAAAAACTTGGAAGAAAGGGTACAACAGAGACGAACGAGATTGAGGCTCTCCCGTAAAATGAGGAAAATAAGGAATACGACGAGAACCAAGAGCTTAAGGAATAAGATAGACTCTGAAACCACTCCGGTTAGACAAGGTAGAAAAGGAATAAGAACGAAAGAATTCGGATAGCGTCCGAGTAGAAAAGGAAAGCAGAGATTGGCAAGAAAAAGGACTTGACACTCCGGCAAAATGGATAAGCAAAGATTAAACTAGACGATGGGCGAAAAGAGCAACATCACACTACCTCCAGAACGGAAGAGTAGAAGGTAAATCATTGCAAGGAAAATAAAGGGAAAAACAAAAGACAACTTCCACCATAATTGAATTGAGAGACATCCTTGCAAGGAATGATTGAATGGAGTTGTTGGAAATTCAACAACGAAAAGACTAAGCTTCTTGTGGGCTTATGGAAAACATCTCGGAACTTGAGGTGAAATTCCGCCACAACCAAATGCTTGAATAGCTGAGAAGAACGAAGAAATGCAAGACTCCACTTCAAAAGAGTACGAAGAATTAATTGCACCTAGAGACGCAAGAAGAAAAGATACTTGAGCTTCTCCACAAGTATTTTTATGAACACTTGAAGAATGAATTAAATCGTGAAGAACCACCATGAAGAACTCCGGTAATAAAAGGATGATGAGATAGGAATGAAGGATGAAAAGAATAAGATTAAAGCCTTGCAGTGACTTAGATGGAGGTCCCGACAAGATGGCCGAGGAAACTTTGAACTCCAGAAAAGAAAAGATGAAAACACTTGGGATTATAATTTATTCATCGTGAACAAACTCTGAAGGAAGGGATTACTCAACTTGATGAAAATAATAATAATTAAGTTATGCTTATCCTCCATCAGTTAAATTGATGAGAAGCAATGGATTTGCATACTACTTATTCACATTGAAATGATTTAAAGAGAGATGTAGCACAAAACATGAAAATGACTTCATGAACCACCGGTAGGATTGGAAAGAATGAATGAATTGATATGATAACAAAGGAAAAAGGAATCTTGAGCGAATCACCGGTAGTATTGAAACCAAGTGAAGAAAAAGAACGAACCACTGGGAAGAATTAGGAACCCGGAGATACTTGAGGCAATTTAGATATATGAGAATGAAGATATCACAAGCTGACTAGGGAATATTTCGAACAATGCACTGGAAGAATATGGAGACTAACGAAGAGGCATTAATTAAGCATAGTTGGAGGACAAAGTTGAAAACTTAGAACGAAGAAATCTTCTGAATGATGGTCTCCGGTGAAACAAAATGAAAGAAATAACTCCTGACATACTCCGGATGGGTAAGAAAAGAATGCTCACAATCGGAAGGAATTTTTGAGATAATAACTTGAAGCTTGAACAATGAATCTTCAAGAGAACGAGCAAGATTTAAGAGAAACTCTTCTTCGGTCTTCAAATGACGACGAGAAACACCACCAAAATTGTTGAGACACTCGGGAAGAATGGAAATAGAAAAGGTTGAACCAAAGATGAAAATGATTTGAAAGCGAACTTGGAATAGGCATATGGCTGATGAAATTCATTCTTACTGTCGGGGAAACTGATCCACGAACACCTATGGGACCGGCGGACCGAGCCCCTTTTGGTTCGGCGGGGGGCGGAGATCGCATGAAGAGTAGATCGAGGCAAAGCACACGAGCAGTTTACCCAGCTTCGGAGCTCTCCGGAGAGATAACACTCCTACTGCTGCTTGTTTGATTGTATTGAGTTCTTGCTCGGGAGCGTCGAGTGCTACAGTACACACGAGCTGCTAACGAGACCGAGCGTGAGTGTATTTCTGGCTTCCCAATCCGAAGCCCCCCCTCTATGTTGCGCATGGGCCTCCTTTTATATGCTCAAGGGGTCACCGACAGGAGGCAACGTAGACAAGGGCAAAAACGTAAAAGGAGTGGTGGTTGGTACAGCTACCTGTACAGTATATCCTACCTACCCCTGACGGCAGGGGACAAAGGCATTAAATGCCCGTCTGCGTCGCCCGAACAGTGTAAAAAGGGACCGTCAGGGGCGCCACCGCTTGCCACGATGGCAATCTTGTCAGCGTCGCATGCCACCGCATACCGCTGGCTGCATAGCCTCTCACCACGCGCGCCTGGAAAGGCCCCAGGGCGACACATTGGTGGATGTGCTGGAGCGTGGGTACAGAGTGGTCACTTGCCGTGGCAAGCACCTTGCTGCGGTCGTTATCTTGCTGGGCCCGGAAGTTTGTCGCTTACCGGGCCTTGCCGGGACGCGGGGCGCGTCGTGGAAAGTTCCTTGAAATGCCATGGCGGCCTTCCCGGCAAGCTCCTCTTGCCGGGGTCTTGTCTCCTTGGCTTAAATACTTTGTTCTTGAATGGCTTCAAAGGAACCACGGAGGACCTTGGCGGTCACCCGGCAAGCCCTGCCGCGGGGCGCTGCAACTACCCGTGCACAAGTTCGGGATACTAGGGTACCCCTACCCTAGTACACCGACAGGAGCCCCCGGGCCTGGGCCACACACGGTGCCGAGCGCTGTTGGGCCAGGCCCAAAACAGGGCACGGGCACGTGCGGCCCGGGTTACGCCGTATCTTACTCTGTATCCACCGCGCCCTCCCCAACGGCACGCGTCGAATGCGGCGTCGTGGGAGAGATCGTGGGTGGTTTCTTTATTCGGAAGGACGAAATGTCCGCCCCCTCCCTCTTTATAAGCAGGGGAAACATGGGCAGTTCGCCCATCTCGCCGGTTGTTACTCCATTTTCACGAATCTCCGCCGCTCCCCCCTTCTTCCCGAAGCTGAGAGAGAGCAGCGATCCGCCCCCCATTGCCACCAGCACCACCAACGCCGTCGACCTCTCCAACCACCTCCGCCATGGCTCCGAAAGCCGACAAGGGGAAGGGCGTGAAATCGGTCGAGGCGCAGCGGCTCGCGTCGCTGCGAAAGGAGCGGGCCATCTTCCCCCCTCAGCTTGCCGCGAAGGAGCTGAGGGAGTACTACTACCTCTTTTGGTCGACGGAGACGCGAGCGCATCCACGCACGAAGGTACTCCCGGCTGCCGCCTCGGAGCTGGCTCCAAACGGGTACCCCTTCTTCGCACTGTTCTTCTACTGCGGGCTCTGCCCGCCTTTCTCTGAATTCTTCTGCGACATCATGAACACCTATGGGTTCCGCCTCCTTGAATTCACCCCTAACGCCGTTCTGACCATGGCAGTTTTCGCACATCTGTGCGAAAACTTTGTCGGAGTCCACCCAAACGTAGCTCTCTTCCGCCACTTCTTTATGCCCCGGGTTGAGAGAGGGGAGCCTCTTGCCAGCGGGATTGCTTGGATCTCGAGAGTCGGCAAGAAGGAAGCTTATCTGGAGGGAGAGCTCCGCAGCAAATGGGAGGAATGGAGAGCGGAGTGGTGCTGGATCGTCGAGGAGAACCCGCAGCCGTTTAGTGCCCTGTGCCAAGCCCCAATAGTGCGCGGCAATGATTGGAGCAACGTGGCCCGGAAGACGACATGCTGAAGATTGCCGTCACCTGGATCCTTCGCCTCAGGCTTGCCGGGCTCACCGTAGGCGCCGTTGGCGCAGATTTTCTTCGCCGCCGCATCGCCCTCCTGCAGGAGAGGAGGAGGCCCGCCTGGGAGTTCCAGAACTCGGCGGATATCATGAGGCTGCGCCCGGGCCTCAACTTCAACTTCACTGTCCTGGAGCTGGACGCGATGCTCCTGGAACTATTCAAGCGCGATCCCCAACATCCATTCATACTGCCGAGGGGTGTCGTTCTATTGTGCAACAACTCCTCGCTCGACCGCATCCGCGCAATGATGCCGTTGTGCGATTCGCACGGAATCGTCCCGACCTGGCAAGAGCCTGCCGACGATGTTGTGCGGCAGTTCTTTGACGGCCTGGAAGAAGTGCCGATCCGCACCGATGAACAGAAGAGCCTCACCCGCGACACCACCGATGATGAGATGCAGCGCATCGCCACCAGGCTAGAAGAGGTGGCAGCAGCCGCTGCTGCGGGCGAGTTCGGCTTCACCGTGGAGGAGGCAGAGGCAGCAGAGGCGGCAAGCCTTGTCGAGCGAGAGGAGTTTGCCGGCATGGAAGAGCTTGCCGGGCCTGAGGCTGAGTCGAGCGAGCCCGGCGAGGGAGATCTTGTCGGGCCCGAACCTTCAGACAGTTTGCCGCAAGCGGAGCCCCCAGCTCCACCAAGAAGGCGTCTCCGCAAGGCCGGGGACGTAGCGGGGCGGCAGACGGGTCAACAGCCATCGTGCTGTGTGACACGCTCTACCGCGGCAAGCACTGTTGCTGCGGGAGCGCCTCACGCCGCTGCGGCAACTGGGGCGGGGTCTTCCCGGTCCAGCGCCACTGCTCCCGCCAAGCGGACGAGGGAGCCTACTCCTCCGCCTTGTCGCACCGGAGGCGAGCGGGACTTCGATCTCTCCGCACTCAGCTCCGACGAGGAAGAAGAAGAGTAAGATTCCTTACTGTACTTGTAGTTCTTCAATTTCGTTGCTTTGTCTTGTATCTGACTTGCTTCATTCTGAACCCGTTCCTTTTCAGGACGCTGGCCCAGAGAGCGGCGAAGAGAGCCAAGGTCCCGATGATTGTCATCGAGGACGAACCCACCACGCCAGCGGAAGGTGCGCCCGAGACCACCTTGCCAGACCCGGCAACTTTCCCCCAAAGCAGCCCCCAGCGTAAGTGTATAGTTTATTTCCTACTTTCAGGCGCGCATGGGTGCTCTTCCTTTGCTGATATTTGATTGCTGGTTTGTGCAGGAGCAGAGCAGCCTCACCAGGAGTGCCCGGAGGCCGCTCCCGAAGTGCCATCTACTTCGACTACTCCGCCAAGGGAGGCTTCCCCGGCAAGGGAGCGTTCCCCGGCAAGGGACAATTCTCCGGCAAGGGACGGCACCAGTGATCCTCCGGTGGTTGAGACCACGGCTGCAGATCCTAGCACAGGTAATTTCTTTGCTTGAGAACTTCCCTTGGGTTCTTCTTCTTATGATTTTCTTTTTTGAATATTTGCTTGACTTCTCTCCCTTTTCCGCTCGTCAGATCCACCTGCCACGGAGCCGATGGAGACCGAGGACGCCGGCGAGGAGGGCGCGCGCGGCAGTACCGACGACACCGTCGCCACCGAAGGAGAGGCCGGCGCTGATGAGCCCGCCGGCGAAGAGGCCGCCGAAGCTGCCGCCGCAGAAGCTGGCGAGGGATCCGGCGATCGCACTGACGGCCCCGAGGCCGCAGGAGCACCAGGCGCTACGCCGACCGTCGATCCCTCCGCCGCTGCCGCAGCGCCAGGCTCCAAAGAGCCCCAGCCCGACGCCTATTTGAAGGTCGGCGACGGTATCTTCATCAAGCTTCCCTGGGCGTCAAGCTCCAGGGCGCCGGTCGAGGGAGAAATCCTGGACGGAGAGGTGCTTGCCTCCGCTGGGTTGACGCTGGTTGACGCGCCAAGCAGCAGCAGCGACGAGCCTGAGGAGGAGCGGCTGCTGCGGAAGCTGATGTCTCTCTACTGCGCCCGACAGACCAAGCTGGCATCTCGAGAGGCGCTTGTCGCGAAGGCGGGAGTTGATATCGAGAAGCGCGTGGAAGAGCTCCGGGGTCTCAGGCAGGAAGCCCTCCGGTCCCTGGCGGAGGAGCGGGAGCAACTTCTCGAGGAGCGGAAAGCCTTCCTCCTCGAGAAGGTTGAAGTTGAAGAGAAGCAACGGCTTGTCGTCGGAAATCTATTTGCGCAGGAAGGAGAGTTGGCGCAGCGCAAGGTCAACCTTGATAGCCACGAGGAGGAGCTTGCCGCGCGCGAGCAAGCAATTGGCAGGGCTCTCAAGGAGGCAAGGGATGCCGCCGCAGCTTCCGAGGCCGCCAAGAAGGAGCTGGAGACGAAGGTGGCGCAGCTGGAAGCCGATCTCAGGGCGAGCGGCGAGGAGCTTGCCGAGCTCAGGCGTGAGCGCGAGAAGGACGCTGCCGCTCATGGTGGGCTGCAGGGTCTTCTCGCTGAGAGGAGCAAGGAGCTCAGCGCAGCCAAGGATTCCAATGCTGATCTCGAGTTGAAGCTGGCCACCTTGACTCAGACGCTGGACGGCGCCAGGGAGCGGGAGGTGGCCTTGTTGGAGAAGATCAAGGCTGATGAGGTGTTGCTGGCGAATGCTGCTGCCGCCCAGAATGCATTTAGGGAGACTGTGGAGCACTGGACCGAGGGTCTCGTGAATGTTGCCGCAGTCATCGACGGGGAGCTGGCGCAGCTGGGGATGGAGGACCTCGGGTACTCCTCCGATGAGCGCCTCCAACCCAGCGCCAAACTCAGCTTGTTCTTCAAAGGCGTGGCGACGGCCCTCCAGCGACTCCGGGAGAAAATCCCAAAGCAGCTGGCCGACGAGTCGCGCAAGATCTGCGCGGGAGTTCTTCAGAAGGTGCTGGTGAAGGTGGCCTTCCACAACCCAGGCCTCAACCTCACCAACGTCCTCAGGTCCCTGCCACCAGATGCTGATCTGGAGGCGCTCAAGGCCCTTGTCGCACCCATTGTGGACAAGGTGAGCGAGATCAAGAGGGTCGAGGGCGATCGCGTAGATTAGGCCGCCCGTTTTCTCTTTTTCTTGTCGCTGCTAGTCATGTTATGAGAACAATATATTAGAGCTGCGACAAGCTATCTTGTAATATAACTCTATTTTGGATAGAGATTGCTGTGTTATTTCCTTTACTTGACTCCTTCCTTTGTATGTTTTTGCCCTACGCTTTTAGGGAACTTGTCGGCGCAGGTACCCTAGCCGCGAGCGCTGAGTGCGGGACATCAGCAGCCTGCTGGCGGTGCTGCTTCCGACAAGAAACCTCGTCGCAACTAGTCGCAGCTCGCTTAAGTTGTTGAGCGGACTCGAAACAAAGTAAGGGCGCAACTAGCTACGAGTTGGTTCCCCCGCGCACAGGTTTTCCATACAAAGCACGGTCGTTCGAGGAAGATAACTTAAAAATTTAAAAACTGTTTGCTTAAACTTTGGCAACTTAGCTTTTCTACCGTTTGCTTTCCAGTAAGGCGAAACTTCCTTGAACGATGCCTGGTCCAC
The DNA here is from genome assembly GCF_018294505.1 of Triticum aestivum. Lineage (NCBI taxonomy): Eukaryota > Viridiplantae > Streptophyta > Magnoliopsida > Poales > Poaceae > Triticum > Triticum aestivum. Next base: position 45,948,496 of record NC_057804.1, read on the forward strand.
ACCATCACCTTCTCCTTTCCCCCCGGCAAACTTGTGTGTGAGGGAACCTTCCTTTCCTTTTTGAGAAAAAGAAAGAAGAGAAAATAAAGATATGGAGCCTTATGGCTCGTTATCGCTTACCGGGGGTAGGTGCTGCACAAAGTGTCAGATAGCGCATGCAAAAGAAGTATAAAACATGAAATTGACAAGATGTGTGAAGCACATGAGCTTTAGTTATGCACGGGGTCTGCGCCCGGCTCTGTACAAAGGGTTACATGCAACATCGGCAAGACTTGTACAAAAGGTGGTTGCCGGAACGGGTTCCGGCAACCGCGCCCTACGGGTAAAACTTACGAAGATGCTCAATGTTCCAGGAGTTGCTCACCAGAATGCCATCTTCGGTCTCAAGGCGGACAGCGCCGGGCCTAGTGACTCGTTTCACCCGATATGGGCCTTCCCACTTCGGCGTCAACTTGTTGGAATTCTTGGCGGACTGAACGCGCCGAAGAACAAGGTCGCCTTCCTCGAAACTTCTGGCATTAACTTTGCGGCTATGGTAGCGACGCAAAGCTTGCTGGTACCGAGCAGCTCGTACAGCAGCCTGAAGACAGTCCTCCTCAAGGAGCAGCGCGTCATCTTGTCGCAGCTGCTCTTGCTCAAGCTCATCATAAGCGAGCACTCGAGGTGACCCGTATACGAGTTCCGTGGGGAGAACTGCCTCTGCTCCATAGACTAGAGCGAAAGGTGTCTGGCCAGTGGCTCGATTTGGCGTCGTTCTGATCGACCAAAGAACCACTGGCAGCTCCTCAATCCAGTTCCTTCCGCACTTACGCAGCCTGTCGAAAGTTCTGGTCTTGAGCCCGTGCAGCACTTCAGCATTTGCCCTCTCCGCTTGACCGTTGCTTCTCGGATGAGCAACAGAAGCGAAGCAGACCTTGGCGCCAAGATCTTGGACGTACTGCATGAAGGTGCGGCTCGTGAATTGCGTGCCGTTGTCGGTGATGATCCTGTTAGGGATCACGAAACGGCAAACAATCGACCTGAAGAACTTGACTGCTGACTGTGCTATCACCTTCCTCACTGGTTCCACTTCCGGCCACTTTGTGAACTTGTCGATTGCAACGTACAAGTACTCAAAGCCCCCGACAGCTCGGGGAAAGGGGCCGAGGATGTCGAGCCCCCAGACCGAAAATGGCCAGGATAAAGGGATCGTCTGGAGAGCTTGAGCTGGCTGGTGTATCTGCTTGGAATGGAACTGGCACACTTCACACTTGGTTACTTGTGCAGTTGCATCCTGGAGGGCTGTCGGCCAAAAGAACCCTTGCCGGAACGCTTTGCCGGCAAGTGCTCTTGCGCCAATGTTGTGGCCACATATGCCTCCATGTATCTCTGCCAACAGCTTTTGTCCATCTTCCCGATGAATACACTTCAATTTCACATCGTTGAGTCTTCTTTTTTACAGTGTGTTGTCAACAAACTGGTACATACTTGACTGCCGGGCTACTCTTTCCGCTTCCTCTTGCTCTTCGGGAAGTTCTCCTGTCTGAAGGAAAAGGACAATCTGCTGTGCCCATGCTGGAGCTTGCGGCTCGACAACAAGGACTAAAGGCACATCTGCTGCTGTGGGAACATCCGCTTCTACGGCGAGAACCTGTGGCTCAGCCGGAGCTTGATGTTCCCCGGCAAGCTTGCCGGAGCAAAACTTGTCGGGAGCGTCTGCTGCAACGGAACAAACCCTAAGGCTTGCCGGAGCAGACTGCTCCTCAGCACTCTTGGTGTTGATCTTGGGGACTTTCTTGGCGGCGGCTTCGGGGAGCTCTGCCGGAAAATAGTCACCAGAGATCAACTTCCTCTTCTTGCTCTGTCCAGTTGATGGTGTTACAGATGGCTGAGTCAGCTTGAGCACAAAGATCCCTGGTTCCACAGGTAACCTGAGCGCGGCGCACTTTGACAGGCCATCAGCAATGTCATTCTGAGCTCTTGAAACATGTTCCATTTGTAGGCCGTCAAAGTGCTCCTCTAGCTTTCTCACTTCATCGACGTAAGCTTCCATCAACGGACTCTGATAATTCTTGTTCACTTGGCGGACGACAAGCTGTGAGTCACCCCTGACAATGAGCTTCCTAATCCCAAGGTCTGCTGCGATCCTGAGGCCGGCAAGCAAGCCTTCATACTCTGCGGTATTATTCGTTGCCTGCTCCTTGGGAAAGTACATCTGGACTACGTACTTGAGGTGCTCTCTAGTGGGTGCGACAAGCAGCACGCCCGCACCGGCGCCTTGCAGCGAGAAGGCACCATCAAAATACATCAGCCACTCTTTGCTTGCTTCCTTGACGGGGATGCTCGTTTCTGGAATTTCTTCATCTTGTGTTGGCATCCATTCTGCTATGAATTCTGCCAATGCTCTGCTTTGGATAGTTGAAGTGCTCTCAAACTTCAGGCCAAAGCTTGATAGTTCCAGCGCCCACTCGACAATCCTGCCTGTTCCTCTGGATTCTGCAGTATCCTCTTCAGCGGAAAACGAGTGACGACTGTGATCTCATGTGCTTGGAAGTAATGGCGCAACTTTCTTGAGGTCATGAGAAGGCCGAAAAGCAATTTCTGCACACTAGAGTACCTTGACCTAGCCCCCTGCAGAAGGGAACTGACAAAGTAAACTGGGCGCTGCACCATTCTTTTCTGCATCTTGTCACGCGCCTGCGCAGATCCATCTTTGTCGGGACCAGAGCTTGCCGGTGAAGCCCCTTGCTTGTCGCTGGATGCATCTGCCGTGGTTGCTGGCTCATCATCCGCCTCCCTCTCCGCCACTAACGCAACACTAACCACTTGATTGGTTGCCGCTATATACAGCAGCAACTTCTCTTGTGGCTTAGGTGCGACAAGTGTTGGAGTAGAGGACAGGTATCTCTTCAAGTCCTACAGCGCAGCCTCCGCCTCCGGAGTCCATTTCATTGGACCTGCCTTTTTCAATATTTTGAAAAATGGCAGGGCGCGCTCAGCAGATCTAGAGATAAACCTGCTGAGAGCAGCCATGCAACCGGCAAGTCTTCGTACATCCTTGATGCGCTTGGGTGCTTCAATCTGCTCAATGGCCTTGATCTTGTCGGGATTAGCTTCAATTCCCCGCTGAGACACGAAGAACCCGAGAAGCTTGCCGGAGGGGACTCCAAACACACACTTCTCGGGGTTCAGCTTGAGGTTGATCTTGCGCAGATTTGTGAAGGTTTCGTCTAAATCTTGAATCAGGGTCGCCCTGTCCTTGCTTTTGACCACTATGTCATCCATGTAGGCTTCCACATTTCTGTGCATCTGCGGCTCAAAAGCGTGGTGGACTACCCTTGCAAATGTTGAACCAGCATTCTTTAGACCGAAAGGCATCCGTACGAAACAGTATGTGCCACATGGGGTGATGAATGCGGTCTTCTCCTCATCCTCTTCTGCCATGAAGATCTGATGGTATCCTGAGTATGCATCAAGAAACGAAAGCAAGTCACATCCGGCCGTGGAGTCAACAATCTGGTCGATGCGCGGCAAGGGAAATGGGTCTTTGGGACAAGCTTTATTGACATCGGTAAAGTCGATACAAAGCCTCCATTTCCCGTTAGCTTTGCGCACGACAACAGGATTGGCCAACCACGTAGGATGGAGCACTCCTCTGACAAGGCCTGCTGCTTCCAATTTCTTGATTTCTTCTGCGATGAATTCTTGGCGCTCCACTGCCTGTTTCCTGACTTTCTGCTTGACGGGCCGCGCATGAGGACAGACGGCAAGGTGGTGCTCAATTACTTTCCTGGGAACACCGGGGATGTCAGACGGTTGCCACGCAAACACGTCGACGTTCGCCCGCAGGAAAGCAACGAGCGCGCTTTCCTATTTAGGGTCGAGAGTGGCACTGATGGTGAAAGTACCACCAGTGCCGTCCTCCTTGGCGGACACCTTCTTGGTCTCTGGCGGAGCTGCCATTGCCTTCTTACACTTGCCGGTGGAGCTCGATGGCGCGTCCTCGACGGTAGCGCAGCACTCCGAAGAGGTGCGCTTGCCGGAGTGGGCATCAGAACTCTTGCCGGACTTGGTCTTTTTCTTCCCCCCGGGAGCTTCAGCGGCAAGTGATTTGCGATCTGTTGCGGCTGCTGCTTCCCGGTAGATCTTGTCAGCGCAGATAAGAGCATCCTTCTTGTCGCCAGGGACAGAGATGACGCTTATCAGGCCTGGCATCTTCAGCATGTTGTATGCATAGTGAGAGGCTGCCATGAATTTGGCGAGCGCTGGACGGCCAAGTATCCCATTGTAAGGCAATGGAAAATCAGCAACGTCAAAAGTGACCCTCTCAGTCCTGAAGTTCAACTCGCTGCCAAATGTTACCGGCAACGTGATCTTTCCCTTAGGCTTGCTCCTTCCCGGATTGATTCCTTGGAATGTGCCGGTCTCTTCGAGCTCGCTGTCAGGGATCTGGTGTTTCTGGAGTATCGCGGAGGAGATCAGGTTCAAGCTGGCCCCGCCGTCAACTAGCATCTTAGTGACCTTGAGGTTGCGGATAGTTGGTGAAACCAACATCGGCAAGCACCCGACCGCAGTTATGCGATCAGGGTGGTCCTCAATATCAAAGATGATAGGCGTGCTGGACCATTTCAGAGGCCTGCGTGACTCGATGGGTGGTTCTGCCGCATTGACTTCCCGCACCCACTGCTTGAGCTGGCGGTGTGAAGTATGCAGAGAAGCACCGCCGTCAACGCACAGGACCTCTGTGGCTTTCTGGAACTCCTGCTCATCGGCCTCGTCATCATCCATATCTTCGTCGTCGTCGTCATCTTCATCCTTGTCGCGGCCGCGGGGAGGTCTGTCTCCTTGTTGTTGCTTGGCCTTGCCGCGGCGTCCTCCTCGGCCGGGCCGTTTCTTGCCGGACCCTCCAGCACCTTCCTGGGCTTTCTCCTTGTCGCGTCGCTCATATTCAGCTTTTTGCTGCTCGACAAGCTGCTCGACCTTCTTGCAGCTCTGGAGGTCATGGCCCTTGGTGCGGTGGATCTTGCAGTACTGCTTGTTTGTGCCGTCCTGCTTGTCGGCGACCGCCACAGCCTGGTAGTTGGTGCCAGCGGCAATCTCTTTGCCGGAGCTACCAGCTTTGGCTTTCTTGGCGCCACCTCCGTTGCCGGACTGCTCAACGACTAGCACCTCTTTGCCTTTCTTCTTCCTGTTGTTTCGCCGCCGGTTTTTCTTTGCCGGGGCAGCATCCTCACTATCAGATCCTCCTGCTCCTGTATTCTCTCCGGGGAGTTTCCTCCCTTCCTCAGCACGTGCACACTTGTCGGCCAGGGCATATAGCTCACTGACGTCTCTGATCTTGCACATCGCCATCTCCTCCCGCATCCTGTGGTTTCGCACGTTCTGATGGAACACGCTGATTACCGCGACAGGGTGGACATCTGGGATGTTGTGCTGTACGCTGCCGAATCTCTGAATGTACTTGCGCAAGGGCTCTCCTTCCTTCTGGGCGAGCAGATGAAGGTCACTCTCTTGGCCATGAGGCTTGTGGCCGCCTGTAAAGGCGCCGACAAACTGATGACATAGATCGGGCCAAGAGGATATGGAGTTGTCCGGCAAGTGCATGAGCCAGGATGCGTCTTGTCGTCGTACTTCTCTGGTACGTCTGGCTTGAAACTTTTCTTGCTGGGCCACTGGACTTGCCGCAGCTCACGAGTGAACGCAGGGCAACCTACCACGTACGGAAATTTGCCTGGTTCCCCTGGCGCATGCATGTCGACAGAGGGCCCAGCGCGCTGGTCGGATTGACGCCGCGCTTCTCTTCGGCGCTCGATGCGCGTACGAGTGTCTTCTTGCTGTCGTTCGTGAAGAACTTGGCGTTGATCACGATGAGCTCGTGGATCCGACGATGCGGTGGAGTCGCTGTCAAGGTGGACCCAGCGAGTCGGCGATCTTGGCCTTCGGGGTGGAGAGTGCATGGTGGTCGCACCCCCACCGGCTTCGTCGCCACCGGCTCGCGTCTGGCAGTCCTGCTGTGGCAGCGATGTACTCGGCTGCCGTGGAGTGTCGCCGTTGGCGAAGCCGATGAGACTCTGAATGGTGGCCCTCCATTGATCGGTCTTGTCCGCCGTTGGAGGGTAATCCAGGAGCAGTTGAGCTCGCGCCAAAGCTTCTGCTGGAGTGGTGGGCGGCAGTGGCGAACGGTGCGAGGAGCGGGATGTGCTCGGACTTCTAACTATGTTAGAAGGAGCAGTATCCTGTCCAGGCGACCGTGTCTCGCTCGTGCCAGCACGTTGGCGTGCATGCTGGTCTTGAGCACCCCGAGACCCACCAGCTCGATCTTGGTCCAACAAACGTATGGTACTGCGAATACCATGACGCTGTCGGTCCTGCGCCTCCTGAGATGGGCGCGGTACATGTACGGACGCCGAGGTCTGCGCAGCCTTGTCCTTGGACCTGGCCGCACCGTGAGCTTCCTCATCGGCGCCCGTTCTTCCGCCGGTGTCTACCCCACCACTCGTCTGCTCCGTGGCGGTGGGATCGACGCGGACGGAACGGCTGCCTCCGAAGTCTTCTTCTTCGGTGGCATGTCAATGAAGAAGATGAAAATCTAGCTCGTGTGAACGCCGGATCAGGTTCACACAACCTCTTTGTCCCCTACCTGGCGCGCCAAAGATGTCGGGGAAACTGATCCACGAACACCTATGGGACCGGCGGACCGAGCCCCTTTTGGTTCGGCGGGGGGCGGAGATCGCACGAAGAGCAGATCGAGGCGAAGCACACGAGCAGTTTACCCAGCTTCGGAGCTCTCCGGAGAGATAACACTCCTACTGCTGCTTGTTTGATTGTATTGAGTTCTTGCTCGGGAGCGTCGAGTGCTACAGTACACACGAGCTGCTAACGAGATCGAGCGTGAGTGTATTTTTGGCTTCCCAATCCGAAGCCCCCCCCTCTATGTTGCGCATGGGCCTCCTTTTATATGCTCAAGGGGTCACCGACAGGAGGCAACGTAGACAAGGGAAAAAACGTAAAAGGAGTGGTGGTTGGTACAACTACCTGTACAGTATATCCTACCTAACCCTGACGGCAGGGGACAAAGGCATTAAATGCCCGTCTGCGTCGCCCGAACAGTGTAAAAAGGGACCGTCAGGGGCGCCACCGCTCGCCACGATGGCAATCTTGTCAGCGTCGCATGCCACCGCGTACCGCTGGCTCCACAGCCTCTCGCCACGCGCGCCTGGAAAGGCCCCAGGGCGACACATTGGTGGATGTGCTGGAGCGTGGGTACAGAGTGGTCACTTGCCGCGGCAAGCGCCTTGCCGCGGTCGTTATCTTGCCGGGCCCGGAAGTTTGTCGCTTACCGGGCCTTGCCGGGACGCGGGGCGCGTCGCGGCAAGTTCCTTGAAATGCCATGGCGGCCTTCCCGGCAAGCTCCTCTTGCCGGGGTCTTGTCTCCTTGGCTTAAATACTTTGTTCTTGAATGGCTTCAAAGGAACCACGGAGGACCTTGGCGGTCACCCGGCAAGCCCTGCCGCGGGGCGCTGCAACTGCCCGTGCACAAGTTCGGGATACTAGGGTACCCCTACCCTAGTACACCGACACTTACGTCACACTTTGAAAAGAATTTGGGAATAACTCCGGGAAATTAGAAGAGTCAGGTAAGATCCTGGGAAAAGACCTATGGGTTAGGGCCCATTGAAGAGAAAACATCGTTGAAAAGGATTGAAGAAGAGATCATGCACCGAAACGACTGAAGGACTTGAATGAGGTGACAACCTCGAATGAATTGAATGCAGGCACGAATCTCCTGAGATGTCTTCCGCCCTTCAAAACGATTAAATGGCAAGAAGCGAACAAGCAAGAGGAAACATTTGAGCCGAGGGAAAGAATATAATCAACACCGAAAATTGGAATAGAATCCACTGGAAAAGAAAAGAGATGAAGAATGACAAACTAGACAAGAATTCACCAGTTGGAACAATTGAGGAAAGACTAAAGAGGCTCCGCACGAATGAAATTGATGCTCGAATAGAGACTCAGACTCCCGGAAGCAAAGGGGTGGGAGGGCGGTAAAAGACAAAGGCAACTTGGAGGGGGAACCGATGAATAACTTGAAGAGAAAAGCACCGGTTGAAATAATTGAGGAAACAATACAAAGGCTTCGCACGAGTAGGATGTATACTCGATTACGGACTCCGTCTCCGAGAGGAAAAAAGGGTGGGTGGGCGGGAAAAACAAAATAACTGAGGATGGGGAAACAACGTCGTTGAGAAAGAACTGAGGATTGATCGCTCAGAAGACGACGAGGATCGAATGACTCAAAGAGAAGTCCGCCGGATGAAAAGAGCTGACATCGCAACAAACAAAAACTAACTGCATGGTCCTAAAGAAAATTTGAAGGGGAAGAGGAGCAACGTCAAAACACCATCATGATTCCTCACCAGAGCGACGAAGGGGCTGAGGAGTAAAAAGAATTCCTACTCTTCGATATAACTAGACTCAGAAATAGTTTTATACTAGACTCAGCAGCGGCCAAACTACGATCAATCAAGGGGGCTCCTATGGTCGGTCGAGGCTCTGATACCAACTTATCATGCCCAATATGCGATCCTATCCGAGAGGAACTCGAAGGTCCAACCAAGGATAGAGCCGCATATCGAAACGATTTTGCAAGGTGGATATCATTACATCGTACCATTACACAATAGATAAGCATACATACAAAAGGCATGCAATGCCACAAGAGTACAACAACATCATACATAGGAGCTGATAATCTCCAAGTGCAGGGAAACATCATAGCAATTCCCAAAGGTGGAAGTGATAAGTATGGAGTGTCAAACCCACAAGCAGCTAACGGCAAGATCAATACTCTCTCAAGTCCTATCTGCCACTAATACGACTCTACGTACACCGAACGTTTGCTTCCAACTAGAAACAAGAAATAAAACTACGTTGTGGGTATGAAGAAGATAACTTTGCATGATATCGAAGAGCTAAAATATAAAAGTAGGTGCTGTTATCATAAAGTTAGAATATATTACTAAATATTATAAATAACGAGTGTGGAATAATGATGGGTCGGTGTGCGGAATTATCCTATGCAATTGTTAACAGGACCGGTAATCACTAATTTCATATGAGGGAGAGGCATAAGCTAACATACTTCCTCTTCTTGGATCATATGCACTTATGATTGGAACTCTAGCAAGCATCCACAACTACTAAAGATCATTAAGGTAAAACCCAACCATAGCATTAACATATCAAGTCCCCTTTATCCCGTACGCAACAACCCCCTTACTCGGGTTTATGCTTCTGTCACTCAAGCAACCCACTATAAGCGAATCATGAACGTATTGCAACACCCTACAACGGGAATCCCTCACGCTTGCGTGACACGGAGGGCACAATAGGACAACACCAAAATAAAACATACAACTCATACCAATCTAAATCATCAGTCAACCCAAAGACAAAAGATATCTACTCAAAACATCATAGGATGGCAACACATCATTGGATCATAATATGTGGCATAAAGCACCATGTTCAAGTAGGGATTACAGCGGGGTGCAGGAGAGTGGACCGCGTAAAAGAGATGAGGATGGTGATGTTGATGAAGATGATCACCGCGGTGATGATTCCCCTCCCGATGGCACTCCGGCGCCACCGAGAGAGAGGAGGAGAGGTTCTCCCCCTTGTGCTTCCTCCTCCATGGCCTCCCCCCTGGATGGGAAGAGGTTCTCCCTCTAGACCTTGGCCTTCATGGCGATGATGGCCCCTCCGGGATCCTCCTCCACGGCCTCCGGTGATGATGGCCCCCTCCGGCTGGGTGCCAAAGAGGGCCTAGATTGATTTCTCATGGCTACAGAGGCATGCGGCAGTGGAACTTTTGATCTAGGTTATTTTCTAGAGGTTTGGGTATTTATAGGAGAGGTTGGCGTCGAGAGCAAGTCAGGGGGCCCCACGGAAAGTTCACGAGGCACAGGGGCGCGCCCTAGGAGGGTGGGCACGCCCTCCACCCTTGTGGGGCCCACGGGCCTCCCCTCCGGTAACTCTTCGTTCCAGTATTTTCTATATTTCCCAAAAAAATCTCCGTTGATTTTTAGCGCATTCCGAGAACTTTTATTTCTACACAAAAACAACACCAGGTAGTTCTGCCGAAAACATCGTCAGTTCGGGTCAGTTCTAATCAAATCATACCAAAATCATATAAAACTATTGTAAACATGGCATGAATACTTCATAACTTATAGACACGTTGGAGATGTATCAGCATCCCCAAGCTTAATTTCTGCTCGTCCTCAAGTAGGTAAATGATAAAAGAAATAATTTATGAAGTGTGAATGCTAGCAAGTGCTTAAGTTTGATCAATGATAGTTTCAATCACCTTTTCTAGCATCATCATATATCATAACAGTAACTCAACTCATAAAGCTTCTAATGATCAAGTAACAAGCTATTCACATGTTAAAGTATAGATCATAAACTTTCTTGAAAACTAACAAACCATGCTCTTAGTCATCAAACAATTGCAATTCATCTTATTTTCGGGAAGGGTCTATGTAAGAGATTTGGTTTAGCAAACTCCATATACTCAACTATCATTTAATCGTTCACAATTGCTAACACTCATGTGATATTTATGATTTCAAAGTTTCAATCGGACACAGAGAAAGATAGAGGCTTATAGTTTTGCCTCGCAACCTTTTACCTCAAGGGTTATGTCAACAATAATAATTTATGAAAAACTACATCCAAGTGGATATATATATTCGGATCGCTCCAACACAAAGTGTTTGCCAAAGGAAAAAGAGTAAAAAGGAAAGGTGATGATCACCAAGACTCTTGTATAAGGGTATAAGATAAAAGTAAAAGATAGGCCCTTCGCAGAGGGAAGCAGAGGTTGTCATGCGCTTTTATGGTTGGATGCACACAATCTTAGTGCAAAAAAACTTCACTCTATATTGCCGCTTGTGATAAACACCTTTATTATGTAGTCCGTCGATTTTATTTCTTCCCTATCACAAGTTCGTATAAAGCTTATTTTCTTCGCACTAATAGATCATACATATTTAAGGAGCATTTTTTATGCATGAACTGACGACAACTTACTTGAAGGATCTTACTCAATCCATAGGTAGGTATGGTGGACTCTCATGGCAAAACTAGGTTAAGGATTGTTTGGAAGCACAAGTAGTATCTCTACTTGGTGCAAAGAATTTTGCTAGCATGAGAGGGAAAGGCATGCTCAGCATGTTAGATGATCCAATACAATATAATGTTTCGGATATAGGAAAACATAACCCATTAAGTTGTCTTCCTTATCCAACATCAACCTTTTAGCATGTCATATTTTAACGAGTGCTCACAACTACAAAAGATGTCCAAGATAGTATATTTATATGTGAAATATCTCTTCATTCAATATTCTTTCATGAATTGTTCAAGTGACTAATTCTGCATTTGCTAACTTTCAATAAATTTACCACCTATACTTATTATGTGTGAAGTCATTACTCCCCATGTTATAAGCATATGAAACATATATAAATTCAGATTTATAATATTAAATTCATTCAACCATTTACTCAAGCGCGTGAGTACATGATAAACTACTCTAAAAAGATATAAGTGAAGAACACTGAGTAGTCAAATAATTAACTAGCCATGGGAGGATTCTTTTTCATTCAAGATTTCATATCCAATGATTTTATTCAAACAAAAAGTAAAATTGAATATACGCTCCAAGCAAAACACATATCACGTGACAAATAAAAATATAGCTCCGAGTAAAGTATTGCTACCTCTTGAGCATGCGTTGGTTTTCCCTTGAAGAGGAAAGGGTGATGCAGCAAAGTAGCGTAAGTATTTGCCTCAGTTTTGAGAACCAAGGTATCAATCCAGTAGGAGACAACACACAAGTCACCTAGTACTTGCACAAACAATCAGGAACCTTGCAACCAACGCAATAAAGGGGTTATCAATCCCTTCACGGTCACTCGCAAAAGTGAGATCTGATAGAGATAATAAAGTAAATATTTTTGCTATTTTTATTGTATAGATTGGAGAGTAAAGATTGCAAAATAGTAAACAAGATGCGATGTAAATAAAAGAGATGTAATATAATAAGAAAGAGACCCGGGGGCCATAGGTTTCACCAGTGGCTTCTTTCGAGATAGCATGTATTACGGTGGGTGAACAAATTACTTTCGAGCAATTGATAGAAAAGCGCATAATTATGAAGACATCTAAGACAATGATCATGAACATAGGCATCACGTCCGTGTCAAGTAGACTGAAACGATTCTGCATCTACTACTATTACTCCACACGTCGACCGCTATCCAGCATGCATCTAGAGTATTAAGTTCATAAGAACGGAGTAACAAATTAAGAAAGATGACATGATGTAGAGGGATAAACTCAAGCGATATGATATAAACCCCATCTTTTTATCCTTGATGGCAACAATACAATACGTGCCTTGCTTCCCCTACTGTCACTGGGAAAGGACACCGCAAGATTGAACCCAAAGCTAAGCACCTTTCCCATTGCAAGAAAGATCAATCTAGTAGGCCAAACTAAACAGATAATCCGAAGAGACTTGCAAAGATTTTAAATCATGCATATGAGAATTCAGAGAAGAACCAAATAATATTAATAGATAATCTTGTTCATAAATCCACAATTCATCGGAACTCGGCAAACACACCACAAAAGAATTACATCGAATAGATCTCCAAGAACATCGAGGAGAACTTTGTATTGAGAATCAAAGAGAGAGAAGAAGCCATCTAGCTAATAACTATGGACCCGAAGGTCTATGGTAAACTACTCACGCTTCATTGAAGAGGCAATGGTGTTGATGTAGAAGCCCTCCGTGATCGATTCCCCCCTCTGGCCAATCGCCGGAAAAGGCCCCAAGATGGGATCTCATGAGTACAGAAGGTTGCGGTGCTAGAAAAGTGGTTTCGTGGCTCCCCCGGGTGTTTCTAGGGTATAAGAGTATATATAGGCGAAAGAAGTATGTCGGTGGAGCTATGAGGGGCCCATGAGGGTGGGGACGCGCCTACCCTCTGGGCGCCCCCTCCTGCCTCATGGCCTCCTCGTAGAGTCCCAGACTTCAACTCCAAGTCTTCTGGATTGCTTTCGGTCCAAGAAAGATCATCGCGAAGGTTTCATTCCGTTTGGACTCCGTTTGGTATTCCTTTTCTGTAAAACTCTAAAATAGGCAAAAAAACAGAAACTGGCACTGGGCCTCCGGTTAATAGGTTAGTCCCAAAAATAATATAAAAGAGCATATTAAAGCCCATTAAACATCCAAAACAGATAATATAATAGCATGGAACAATAAAAAATTATAGATACGTTGGAGATGTATCAAGTATAGCGAGAGTTTTGAAGACGAAAGAGGGGATGCCTTCCAGGGCATCTCCAAGCTTAGGCGCTTGAATGTTACTTGAATATTACTTTGGGGTGCCTTGGTCATCCCCAAACTTAGGGTATTTCCACTCCTTATTCTCCTCGTATCGATATCTCACTCAAAACTTGAAAACTTCAATCACACAAAACTTAACGCAACCTTGTGAGATGGGTTAGTATGATAAAGAGTAAATCATTCACTTTGGTACTGTCAAAGACAAGATTCATAATTGTTCTCACACAATTCCTACTATACCATATCATTTCTACAATTTATATTGAGCAATTTAAGCCATACAACTATGCATTGAAAACAGAATCTGCCAGAAACAGAACAGTCTATAATGATCTGAACAACAACCATACTTTTGCTACTCCAAAAATTCTGAAATAAATTGGTGGACGTGAGTAATTTGTCTATTAATCTTCTTCAAAAAGAATCAACTCAAAATCACTCTTCTGTAAAAAATGACAGTTAATCTCGTGAGCGCAAAGTTTCTGTTTTTTTACAGCAAGATCACATTAACTTTCACCCAAGTCTTCCCCAAGGTCTTACTTGACACTTTATTGAGACAAAAGCTATAAAAAATGATTAATACAGTAGCTTACTCATGTGAACACACAAAAACAGTAAAGGTAAATATTAGGTTGTCTCCCAACAAGAGCTTTTCTTTAATGCCTTCTAGCTAGGCATGATGATTTCAATGATGCTCACATAAAAGATAAGAATTGAAACATAAAGAGAGCATCATGAAGAATATGACTAGCACATTTAGATCTAACCCACTTCCTATGCCAGGGATTTTGTGAGAACACAATTTATAGGAACAAGAATCAACTACCATAGGAAGGCAAAACAAGTATAACTTCAAAACTTTAAGCACATAGAGAGAAAACTTGATATTATTGCAACTCCTACAAGCATGTATTCCTCCCTCATAATAATTTTCAGTAGCATCATGAATGAGTTCAAGAATATAACCATCACATAAAGCATTCTTTTCATGATCTACAAGCACAGAAATTTTTCTACTCTCCACATACGCAAAATTCTTCTGATTCAGAATAGTGGGAGCAAGCTCAACAAAACGATTGTCATGTGAGGCATAATCCAATTGAAAATTAAAACCATGATGACCAGTTTCATGGTTAACATTATTATTTATAGCATACATGTCATCACAATAATCATCATAGATAACAACTTTGTTCTCATAATCAATTGGAACCTCTTCCGAAATAGTGGAATCATTACTAACTAAAGTTGACACTCTTCCAAATCCACTTTCAAACATATCACACTAAGATTCAACACCCTCCAAAATAGTGGGATCACTACTTCATAAAGTTGACACTCTTCCAAACCCACTTTTGATAATAGTCTTATTCATACTCCAAAAGATACAAGTGAAGTTCATGGAGCATTCTACAATTGATATAGATTAACCAATATCCAAGCTCAAAAGATATAAGTTAAGCACAAAGAGCATTCTATAAGATCATACTCAAAAGATATAAGTGAAGCACATGAAGCATTACATAAATAATTGAAGGTCTATCTCATACTAGCATGGTTCTTAAAGAAAAAGAAAAACACAAAGGGCACAAATCATGTGAACAAAACAAAAACCGAGGTATACCGATAATTGTTGAAGAAGAAAGATGGGATGCCAACCGGGGCATCCCCAAGCTTAGATGCTTGAATGCCCTTGAAATATTTACTTGCGGTGCCTTGGGCATCCCCAAGATTGAACTCTTGCCTCTCTTTATTCTCTTCACATCAGTAACTCCTTGTTCTTCGAACACTTCATCCACACAAAACTTAACAAAAACTTGGTGAGATCCGTTAGTATAATAAAGCAAATCACTACCTTTAGGTACTGTTGTAAACTCATTCCAGTTTCATATTAGCACTATATATACTATATTCCAACTTCACCATGGTTCATACCCCCCGATACTACCCATAGATTCATCAAAATAAGCGAACAACACATAGAAAACATAATCTGTCAAAAACTGGACGGTCTGTAGTAATCTGGAAATTTAGTATACTTATGTAACTTCAAAATTTCTAGGAAAAATATGAAAATTTAAAAAAATTGTACAGAAGTAATGTGCAAAAAGTTTCAGATCCATTTGACTTTCCAGTAAGAAATTTAAATTCACGCACTACAGCCAAAGTTTATGTTTTTGTACTGCACATAGTAAACAAGCAATCTAATCATCCTAAAACCAAAGCTCGGCACATTATTCTTATAATACAATGGATATATACAAGGGGATAATTATTTTCATAGAAACTTCCATGAAAAATTCTACATTGTTTCCATGAGCATGAACACAAGTGTTCAAGGTCGACCCTCACTTCTCCAATGCATAACCTTCCAATCACTTCTCTTATTGAAAAACTTTTTAGGCATGAGAGGCAAGTATTTTTTTTGTATTTTCATTATTTTATTTTTTGTATGTTTCACCCGTAACTAAACAGAAACAAAAAGGGAAAACAAAATCTACTTAGTGAAGAAAGCAAACAAGCACACATGAGAATATCAACCCCACGCTATTGCTCCCCGGCAACAACGCCAGAAAAGAGCTTGATAATCCCCAAGTGCAGGGAATCATCATAGCAATTCACAAAGGTGGAAGTGATAAGTATGGAGTGTCAAACCCACAAGCAGCTAAAGGCAAGATCAATATTCTCTCAAGTCCTATCTTCCACCGATACGACTCTACGTACACCAAATGTTTGCTTCCAACTAGAAACGAGAAATAAAACTACGTTGTGGGTATGAAGAGGATAACTTTGCATGATATCAGAGAGCAAAAATATAAAATTAGGTGTTGTTATCATAAAGTTAGAATATATTACTAAATATTATAAATAGTGAGTGTGGAATAATGATGGGTCCGTGTGTAGAATTATCCTAGGCAATTGTTAACAGGGCCGGTAATCAGTATTGCAATTTCATATGAGGGAGAGGCATAAGCTAACATACTTTCTCTTCTTGGATCATATGCACTTATGATTGGAACTCTAGCAAGCATCCACAACTACTAAAGATCATTAAGGTAAAACCCAACCATAGCATTAACATATCAAATCCGCTTTATCCCGTACGCAACAACCCCCTTACTCGGGTTTATGCTTCTGTCACTCAAGCAACCCACTATAAGCGAATCATGAACGTATTGCAACACCCTACAGCGGGAATCCCTCACGCTTGCGCGACATGGAGGGCACAATAGGACAACACCAAAATAAAACATATAACACATACCAATCTAAATCATCACTCAACCCAAAGACAAAAGATATCTACTCAAAACATCATAGGATGGCAACACATCATTGGATCATAATATGTGGCATAAAGCACCATGTTCAAGTAGGGATTACAGCGGGGTGCAGGAGAGTGGACCGCGTAAAAGAGATGAGGATGGTGATGTTGATGAAGACAATCACCGCGGTGACGATTCCCCTCCCGATGGCACTTCGGCGCCACCGAGAGAGAGGAGGAGAGGTTCTCCCCCTTGTGCTTCCTCCTCCATGGCCTCCCCCTGGATGGGAAGAGGTTCTCCCTCTAGACCTTGGCCTTCATGGCGATGATGGCCCCTCCGGGATCCTCCTCCATGGCCTCCGGTGATGATGGCCCCCTCCAGCAGGGTGCCAGAGAGGGCCTAGATTGATTTATCGTGGCTTCAGAGGCTTGCGGCAGTGGAACTTTTGATCTAGGTTATTTTCTGGAAGTTTGGGTATTTATAGGAGAGGTTGGCGTCGAGAGCAAGTCAGGGGGCCCCACGGAAAGTTCACGAGGCACAGGGGCGCGCCCTCCACCCTTGTGGGGCCCACGGGCCTCCCCTCCGGTAACTCTTCGTTCCAGTATTTTCTATATTTCCCAAAAAATATCTCCGTTGATTTTTAGCGCATTCCGAGAACTTTTATTTCTGCACAAAAACAACACCACGGTAGTTCTGCTAAAAACAGCGTCAGTCCGGGTTAGTTCTAATCAAATCATACCAAAATCATATAAAACTATTGTAAACATGGCATGAATACTTCATAAATTATAGATACGTTGGAGACGTATCAGCATCCCCAAGCTTAATTTCTGCTCGTCCTCAAGTAGGTAAATGATAAAAGAAACAATTTATGAAGTGTGAATGCTAGCAAGTGCTTAAGTTTGATCAATGATAGTTTCAATCACCTTTTCTAGTATCATCATATATCATAACAGTATCTCAACTCATAAAGCTTCTAATGATCAAGTAACAAGCTATTCACATGTTAAAGTATAGATCATAAACTTTCTTGAAAACTAACAAACCATGCTCTTAATCATCAAACAATTGCAATTCATCTTATTTTTGGGAAGGGTCTATGTAAGAGCTTTGGTTCAGCAAACTCTATATACTCAACTATCATTTAATATTTCACAATTGCTAACAATCATGTGATATTTATGGTTTCAAAGTTTCAATCGGACAGAGAGAAAGATAGAGGCTTATAGTTTTGCCTCGCAACCTTTTACCTCAAGGGTTATGTCAATAATAATAATTTATGAAAACCTACATCCAAGTGGATATATATATTCGGATCGCTCCAACACAAAGTGTTTGCCAAAGGAAAAAGTGTAAAAAGGAAAGGTGATGATCACCAAGACTCTTGTATAAGGGTATAAGATAAAAGTAAAAGATAGGCCCTTCGCAGAGGGAAGCAGAGGTTGTCATGCGCTTTTATGGTTGGATGCACAAAATCTTAGTGCAAAAAAACTTTACTCTATATTGCCGCTTGTGATAAACACCTTTATTATGTAGTCCGTCGATTTTATTTCTTCCCTATCACAAGTTCGTATAAAGCTTATTTTCTTCGCACTAATAGATCATACATATTTAAGGAGCATTTTTTATGCATGAACTGACGACAACTTACTTGAAGGATCTTACTCAATCCATAGGTAGGTATGGTGGACTCTCATGGCAAAACTAGGTTAAGGATTGTTTGGAAGCACAAGTAGTATCTCTACTTGGTGCAAAGAATTTTGCTAGCATGAGAGGGAAAGGCATGCTCAGCATGTTAGATGATCCAATACAATATAATGTTTCGGATATAGGAAAACATAACCCATTAAGTTGTCTTCCTTATCCAACATCAACCTTTTAGCATGTCATATTTTAACGAGTGCTCACAACTACAAAAGATGTCCAAGATAGTATATTTATATGTGAAATATCTCTTCATTCAATATTCTTTCATGAATTGTTCAAGTGACTAATTCTGCATTTGCTAACTTTCAATAAATTTACCACTTATACTTATTATGTGTGAAGTCATTACTCCCCATGTTATAAGCATATGAAACATATATAAATTCAGATTTATAATATTAAATTCATTCAACCATTTACTCAAGCGCGTGAGTACATGATAAACTACTCCAAAAAGATATAAGTGAAGAACACTGAGTAGTCAAATAATTAACTAGCCATGGGAGGATTCTTTTTCATTCAAGATTTCAGATCCAATGATTTAATTCAAACAAAAAGTAAAATTGAATATACGCTCCAAGAAAAAAACATATCACGTGACGAATAAAAATATAGCTCCGAGTAAAGTATTGCTACCTCTTGAGCATGCGTTGGTTTTCCCTTGAAGAGGAAAGGGTGATGCAGCAAAGTAGCATAAGTATTTGCCTCAGTTTTGAGAACCAAGGTATCAATCCAGTAGGAGACAACGCAAAAGTCACCTAGTACTTGCACAAACAATCAAGAACTTAGGCAATTATCCTAGGCAATTGTTAACAGGACCGGTAATCACTATTGCCAGGGGAAGGCTAGGCTGGGATAATGATGGGTCGGTGTGTAGAATTATCCTAGGCAATTGTTAACAGGACCGGTAATCACTATTGCAATTTCATATGAGGGAGAGGCATAAGCTAACATACTTTCTCTTCTTGGATCATATGCACTTATGATTGGAACTCTAGCAAGCATCCGCAACTACTAAAGATCACTAAGGTAAAACCCAACCATAGCATTAACATATTAAGCCCCCTTTATCCCATACGCAACAACCCCCTTACTCGGGTTTATGCTTCTGTCACTCAAGCAACCCACTATAAGCGAATCATGAACGTATTGCAACACCCTACAGCTGGAATCCCTCACGCTTGCGCGACACGGAGGGCACAATACGACAACACCAAAATAAAACATACAACTCATACCAATCTAAATCATCAATCAACCCAAAGACAAAAGATGTCTTCTCAAAACATCATAGGATGGCAACACATCATTGGATCATAATATGTGGCATAAAGCACCATGTTCAATTAGGGATTACAACGGGGTGCTGGAGAGTGGACCACGTAAAAGAGATGAGGTTGGTGATGTTGATGAATACGATCACTGCGTCGATGATTCCCCTCCCGATGGCACTCCGGTGCAACCGAGAGAGAGGAGGAGAGGTTCTCCC
The DNA here is from genome assembly GCF_018294505.1 of Triticum aestivum. NCBI lineage: Eukaryota > Viridiplantae > Streptophyta > Magnoliopsida > Poales > Poaceae > Triticum > Triticum aestivum. The sequence continues at coordinate 45,968,360 of NC_057804.1, forward strand.
CCTTGTGTTTCCTCCTCCATGGCCTCCCCCTGGATGGGGAGGGTTCTCCCTCTGGATCTTGTCCTTCATGGCGATTATGACCCCTCCGGGATCCTCCTCCATGGCCTCCGGTGATGATGGTCCCCTCCGGCAGGGTGCTAGAGAATGCTTAGATTGATTTCTCGTGGCTACAGAGGCTTGCGGTGGCGAAACTTTTGATCTAGGTTATTTTCTGGAGGTTTGGGTATTTATAGGAGAGGTTGGCGTGGAGAACAAGTCAGGGGGACCCACAGAAAGTCCATGAGGCACAGGGGAGCGCCCCAGGGGGGGTGGGCGCGCCCTCCATCCACGTGGGGCCCACAGGCCTCCCCTCCGGTAACTCTTTGTTCCAGTATTTTTTTATATTTTCCAGAAAAAATCTCCGTTGATTTTCAGCGCATTTCGATAACTTTTATTTCTGCACAAAAACAACACCACGGTAGTTCTGCTGAAAACAGCGTCAGTCTGGGGTATTTTTAATCAAATCATACCAAAATCATATAAAACTATTGTAAACATGGCATGAATACTTCATAAATTATAGATACGTTGGAGACGTATCAGGAGCAACATCTGACTATGGATGAAACACAAACAAAAACTCAAATAACATCCACCCTGCTAGCCCAGGCTGCCGACCAGGAACCTAACCCCTCAACAAAGAAGAAGCAGAAGAAGAACTCCAAGACAAGCATACATCATTCTCACGTCAGATCATCACATTACCTGTACCTGAAACTGTTGTTGTAGTAATCTGTGAGCCATGAGGACTCAACAATCCCATTAACATGGGTATCAAGATTAGCAAAGCTGAATGGGTATGGAATGGATAAGTGGTGAGGTTGCAGCAAGCGACTAAGCATTGTATGGTGGCTAACTTACGAGTTCAAGAATAAGATGAGAAGCTACGCAAACGGCCGCGAACTAGTAATGACCACTAAGTGATCCCGAACTACTTACGTTGAAACATAACCCCACCATGTTCTCTTCTCGACTTACTCGAAAAAAGACCATCACGGTCACGCACACGGTTGGTGTATTTTAATTCGAATCTGTTGTCAAGTTCTCTACAACCGGACATTGAAAATTCCCATCTGCCACATAACCGTGGGCACGACTCTCGAAAGTTTAAACCCTGCATGGAACAAACTGCACCTGCACCTGCAACTAGCAACACTATAAGAGGGGCTGAGAAAAGCAGTAACATAGCCAAACAATGGTTTGCTGGGATGGTGAAAAAGGTTAGAGTCTGTTTCATGGCAATTTGGGAGGCTTGATAAACAAGTGGTAGGAAGCGCGACATAGCGATAGCATCGAGACAACTAGCATAGCAATGATAGTAGTGACATCTAGGGTAACAGTCATCTTGCCTGAAATCCCGCTAGGAAGAAGACCGAGTCGATGAAGAAGATGAACCAACATAGACGAACCAAGTGTAGTCAAACGAATCCTCACAATCGTAATGGAACAGGGAACTATCAATAATAAGCACAGCCGGAAAGAAGCAAACAACATGATAAACCAACAAGCATAATCATGGCATGATGCACAATCAAGTATGATGCATATCCGGTTTAATGAGTCATGGCATGGCAAAGTGCAACAAACAATACTACAAATTAAGTGGAGCTCAATATGCAACGAGTTGCATATTGATGAATCAACACATTCATTTTTTAGTTCGCTCTCGTTCATGTACATGACAAGATTAAATGTTGGTTAACATGGTAACAGGTGAAGCATAACAAAACTACCTATCTAGGCAAGTTTAAATGAGGCTGGAACAACAAACAACAAATCCAGAAAATCCCCATATGCATATTTCGAATTGGCCCTGATCTGCCTAAACCATATTTTAGAGTTGTTAAACAGAAAAACTAAGTGCATCATGTTAATCGATTTTTTTTCTAGACAAGTTACATATAAAGTTTATTAAATTTGGAGCTACGGTTGAATAGATATGGAATAAAGCATTTTAACATGTCATTTATGCAAATTAATGCAAACAACAATTTTAAATAATTTTAACAGGGATGAAAACTGCATATTAGGAAAGTACATGAAAATCTGAGCAAGATGCATATATGACAAGTTTTATTTGGATGCGTGGTTATTTAGTTATTGACAATTCAAAATGATGGCATTTCTGTAATTATGCATGCACTGAAAATAGAGAAAATCTCTGAGATGAAAAAAACAAACGCGTGCCGGATTGCAGCAACCTGCAGTGGCCCAGGAGGACTTGGTCCGAGAGAGCGCTGAGTGTGTGTGTGCTTGCAACAGTAAAGGAAAAACAGAGCAAAAATTGGGGCGCTTGGGACTCGAACCCCAGACCCCTCGGATGGATAGTGGTCGTATGTTCGTGATGCAAACGGAGATTGACAGAAGATAAAGCATATGCGCATCGCGACCAGGACCAAAACTGAAGCGTGCACACGGACAAGGACTCGTCGGCGGCAGGAGCCAACAACAACAGCTATTGTGGTCACAGAGGACCGGTGGGGGTGCGGAAACGTGCCACGATGCGTGTGGTGGAGCAATGACGCGAGAGGGTGCGGACGTGGATGCGCAAGGCGGGGCTGGCGCAAGGCTAAGTCTCGCTTCAGCCATGGTTGCTAGTGAGCAAACGCGACAGCGGCGAGGGCGGCTGAGCAGTGGCGGGCATGCGGGTTTGGAAGGGGTATTTGGCGCGCGCAAGCGGAGGTATGCGGGGCGCTCGAGCTCGAGGGTTGCTCGGCTTGGGCATGCGGACGCGCGCAGTGGAAGGGAAGAAAAACGCGATGAGGCGGCGGGTGCGTGGGCGTGCGAGGAAACTAGCAAGGACGCAAGCATGGAGTGTGTGTGTGTGTGTGTGCGTGCGTGTGTGCAGACGGCGGTGTGTGGGATCAGCGAGCAGAAGCAGCGACACAAACACGAACTCGAACTCACGCCATGGCGCTCATGGAGACCGTGAGTTCCTGCTTGTCTGGACAATGTCTACGGGAATGAAACACACGAGAGAGGAGGGCTAAGAGGAGCGAGTCGTCACCGTGGGGGTGCTGTTGGAGTCGTACGAGTTTGATGGTGAGCTGATACGGTGAGAGGAGGTGCTGACCGGGGCAACGTCCTCGGGTCCATGAAGCCGAGGAGGCAAGGGAAGACGAGGATGCGGGCGTCGGGGCCTTGGCATCCCATGACGATGCAGAGGACGTCGGGGATGGAGGTGAACTTGGAGAAACTGCTGGACACTTGGGCTCCTCCTGGGTTTGATGGAGAGCACGTCGGTTCCTGGTGGTCTTTGGTGAGTGGAGGGCGACTGCTATGGTGGTGACTCAACTATGGCGGCGGCGGAGAGGAAGAAGAGGGCTAGGGAAGACCCTAGGGAAGCCGGGGGATTTATAGGAGGGCTACTAGGCGTCGTGGTTTCACCGCGGTGGCCATGTGCGGTTCTTCACCCAGAGTTACCGTGAGAGAAGAAAAGTGCCAAGGTGGAAGAAAAGGAAGAGGAGTGAGGATGACATGTGGGGACGAAGGATTGCATTGGAGAGAAAATTACCAGGGGAAGGCTAGGCTGGGCTGCGCTCACTCGCAGCTGCGCTGCTGGGCCAGGGCGCCCCAGGTGAGGTCGGCCCAGGTAAGTCTTCTCCTTTTCTTTTCGATTTCTGAAAAGGCCAGGGGGCTAAGAGGGGAGTTTTTCAGATATGCAAATATCCTCAAGCTCATGGAATTATGAGTTATTTGAATAAATTGCTTTGGGCATTTTTAAAGATAGAAAAATAAATCAAGTTTGAATTTAATTCAAACTTGCTCCATTTTTTAACCTAACCAAAACAACTTCAAAAGGTTGAAATTTGGCAGAGAGGTAAAAGACATGGAGTAAGATTATCAGGAAACAAATGAACATTAATGGAGGCAGGAATAGTGTCACTTGACATGAAAGCCAAAATTTGAAATAGATGAAGAAGATGATAAGTTGTGCACTTGGGGGAAAATGTTGATGGAAAAGATCAAGATGGACAACACACCAACAATACATCAACATGAAGAATGCAACCCACATAATGATCAGGACAGAATGCAATATAATGACACAAGGCATATCAAATCATATAGCATAGCAAAGCAAGAATGATCATGGCAACAACAAGGATGGCATCCTATATTCAATAATGAACATGATGCAAGAAGCAAAATATGACAATGACACTCATCGATCATGGCAACAAACAGTTGAAACACATAACGACAACAAAATAAATGGAAGGCATCTGGAGCATCGGTCTCGGGGCGTCACACCCTCGAACAGTAGATGAATGATCCCTCGAACCGCCCATGAAAAGTCCCTCGAATGGAAGACCGGCATGACCTCTCCATAGTTTGCAAGCGTACAGTCTTTGTGATCTGGAAACGCTTCGCCGACCCAAGCTAACCATCGTCGGAGAATTAGAGGGAGGAGATTACAACCACATCGGGCTTCTAATTATGATTATTAGAGGATCTAGATCTAGCTCTAATTGGAACAACTAGAACTAGACTAGAGAACTAGAGGAGGCTCCCAAAACTTGTGTGTTTAAAACTGCCCAACTCTAGTTTGTATAGGTTGGAGGGAGAGGAGAGGGCACCACAGGCCCCCCCTTGGCCGGCCATGAGGAGGGGGATAACCCCTCCAATTCGGCCTCCCCCTTCCTTTTCCAAGGGGGAAGGGGCGCCACCACCTATTTGTCCCAAGTGGCCCAATATGCTTTCCACCACTTGGCCTTTCAAGGCCCGTTGATATTAAATTAAACATAAAGCCTACTAACTATTACTAGAGCCTTTTATTATTAACTTAAAATCACTAGAAACATTCCCCACCTATATATATTATTTACCAAAAAATACCATGTATTGCTCGATAAGCTCTGAAACCCTTCCAGTGACCCCGAAATGCTTTCGGTTCCTCTCGAAACTATTTTAGATATTAGTGAAAGTATTTCATGAATATTTTTTATTACTCCCATCCTGCTAACACTCAGTAGATCATGATTACCTTAAGCTTGTGAACCTGTAGGTTCAGTAAAATGTAGACATGAACAAAACCCCTTTTGTTCAATTAGAGAATATAGTAAAGGTGGCAGTAATACATGAACAAAACCCTGTAGGTTCAGTAACAATATTTTCACAAATATCAGAGTATATAGGAGTCATACATCTTTGAAAGGTAGCAGGTTCATTTCATAAACCAAAAGGCATACGTCTATAAGCATAAGTTCGAAAAGGACAAGTAAAGGTGGTTTTCTCTTGATCAGGTTACGAAACAGGTAGTTGAGAAAAACCAGAATATCCATCAAGAAAACAAAAGTGTGTGTGCTTACATAGTCTTTATAGCATTTGATCAATAAAAGGAAGAGGGTAATGATCTTTTCTAGTAGCTTTATTTAATTTTCTAAAACCAATTACCATTCTATATCCAGTAATAATTCTTTGTGGAATAAGTTCATTTTTATCATTAGGAACAACAATAATACCTCCCTTCTTAGGGACACAATGAACGGGACTTACCCATCCACTCTCACCTATGGGATATATTATACCTGCTTCCAGAAGTTTTAGTATTTCAGTTCTCACCACTTCTTTCATCTTAGGATTCAAATGTCATTGGTGATCAACAACGTGATTAGCATCAGGTTCCATATTAATCTTGTGCTGACAGAGAGTGGGACTAATGCCCTTAAGATCATCAAGAGTATATCCAATAACAGCTCAGTGCTTCTTTAGAATTTTCAATATTCTTTCTTCTTCATGTTCTGAAAGGTTGGCACTAATAATAACAAGATATATCTTTTTATCATAAAGATAAGCATATTTCAAAGTGTCTAGATCCAAATCTGTCCTTTACGAAGTAGCGCATAAACTAGGGTTTAAGCTTCTATCACTCTAGCAACCCATCATCTAATAACTACTCCACAATGCATTCCCTTAGGCCCAAATATGGTGAAGTGCCATGTAGTCAACGTTCACATGACACCACTAAGGGAATCACAACATACATATCATCAAAATATCGAACACACATCAAGTTCACATGATTACTTGCAACAAGATTTCTCCCGTGACCTCAAGAACAAAAGTAACTACTCACAAATGATAATCATGCTCAAGATCAGAGGGGTATTAAATAGCATAATGGATCTGAACATATAATCTTCCACCAAATAAGCCATATAGTAATCAACTACAAGATGTAATCAACACTACTAGTCACCTACAGGTACCAATCTGAGGTTCCGATACAAAGATTGAACACAAGAGATGAACTAGGGTTTGAGAGGAGATGATGTTGTTGAAGATGTTGATGGAGATTGGCCTCCTAAAGATGAGAGGGTTGTTGGTGATGACGATGGCTCCGATTTCTCCCTCCGAGAGGGAAGTTCCCCCGGCGGAATCACTATGCCAGAGGGCAAAAGTGCTCCTGCCCAAGTTCCGCCTTGAGACAGCGGCGGTTCGTCCCGAAAATCCTCTCCTTATTTTTTCTAGGTCAAAATGTCCTATATACTAGAAGATGGGCACCGGAGGTGGGCCGGGCTGAGCACAACCCACCAGGACGCGCATGGGGGGCCTGGCGTGTGATGACCCACAAGTGTAGGGGATTTATCATAGTCCTTTCGATAAGTAAGAGTGTCGAACCCAACGAGGAGCAGAAGGAAATGATAAGCGGTTTTCAGTAAGGTTTTCTCTGCAAGCACTGAAATAGTAGGTGATAGATAGTTTTGTGATAAGACAAATAGTAACGAGCAAAAAGTAAATAAAGTAAATAAAGTGCAGCAAGGTGGCCCAATCCTTTATGTAGCAAAGGAATAAGGAAGGAGCTCCCGAGGACACATTGGGAATTATCGTCAAGCTAGTTTTCATCAAGTTCGTAAGATTCGCGTTCGGTACTTTGATAATTTGATATGTGGGTGGACCGGCACTTGGGTACTGCCCTAACTTGGACAAGCATCCCACTTATGATTAACCCATATTGCAAGCATCCGCAACTACAAGAAGGAGTATTAAGGTAAACCTAACCACATCATTAAACATATGGGCCCATATTAACCCCTAGCGAAGCAAGGCATAAACTAGGGTTTAAGCTTCTGTCACTCTAGCAACCCATCATCTACTTATTACTTCCCTATGCCTTCCTCTAGGCCCAAATAATGGTGAAGTGTCATGTAGTCGACGTTCACATAACACCACTAGAGGAAAGACAACATACATCTCATCAAAATATCGAACGAATACCAAATTCACATGACTACTAATAGCAAGACTTCACCCATGTCCTCAGGAACAAACGTAACTACTCACAAAGCATATTCATGTTCATAATCAGAGGAGTAATAATATGCATAAATGATCTGAACTTATGATCTTCCACCAAGTAAACCAATTAGCATCAACTACAAGGAGTAATAACACTACTAGCAACCCACAGGTACCAATTTGTGGTTTTGATAAAAGATTGGATACAAGAGATGAACTAGGGTTTTGAGAGGAGATGGTGCTGGTTAAGATGTTGATGGAGATTGACCCCCTCCCGATGAGAGGATCGTTGGTGATGATGTTGGTGATGATTTCCCCCTCCCGGAGGGAAGTGTCCCCAGTAGAACAGCTCCGCCAGAGCCCTAGATTGATTCCGCCAAGGTTCCGCCTCGTGGCGGCGGAGTTTCGTCTCGTAAGCTTGCCCACGATTTTTTCCAAGGTAAGGGTGATGATATAGCAGAAGATGGACGCCGGAGGCCCACCAGTGGGCCCAGGAGATAGGAGGCCGCACCCTACAGGGGGGTGCCCCCTGTCTCCTGGACAGGGTGTGGGCCCCCTGGCCTATTTCTTTCGCTCATAAATTTTTAATAAATCCAAAAAGTTGTTTCATGGAGTTTCAGGACTTTTGGAGTTGTGCAGAATAGGTTTCCAACGTTTGCTCCTTTTCCAGCCAGAATTCCAGCTGCCGGCATTCCCCCTCTTCATGGTAAACCTTGTAAAATAAGAGAGAATAGACATAAGTATTGAGATATAATGTGTAATGACAGTCCATAATGTAATAAATATTGATATAAAAGCATGATGCAAAATGGACGTATCAACTCCCCCGAGCTTAGACCTCGCTTGTCCTCAAGCGGAAGCCGAAATCGGAAAATATGTCCACAAGTGTAGAGATAGAGGTGTCGATAAAAATAAAATACGGACATAAGGGCGTCATGATCATTCTAATAACAGTAACATATATAGATTTTTTTCATATGATTTCCTAATGCTCAAGTAATAAACAATTCACAATGTAAAGTATGGTTCATAAACTTCACTGGGAACTAACAAACTATAATCTCAGTCATTGAAGCAATTGCAATTTATCATAACATCAGAAAGAGTCAATAATAGAGCTTTTCAACAAGCTCACATACCCAACTATCCCGTAGTCTCCCATAATTGCTAACACTCACGCAATACTTGTAGTTATAGAGTTTCAGCCGGACACTGAGAAAGATAGGGGCTTATTGTGTTGCCTCCCAACGTATTCACCTTTAGGTGATGTCAACAATAATAGCCTATGCCAACTTACATACAATTGGATATAAGTATCATGATCTTTCAAACACGAGGAGCTTGCCAAAGGATAAAATGAAAAAGGGGAAAGGTGAGGATCACCTTGACTCAAGCATAAAGTAAAAACATAAAGTAAAAGATAGGCCCTTCGCAGAGGGAAGCAGAGGTTGTCATGCGTGTTTAGGGTTGATGCACGAAATCTTAATGCAAAAGAACGTCACTTTATATTGCCCCTTGTATGTGGACCTTTATTATGCAATCTGTCGCTTTTATTACTTCCACAACAAGTTCATACAAAGCTTATTTTCTCTGCACTAATAAGTCATACATATTTAGAGAGCAATTTTTATTGCTTGCACCGATGACAACTTACTTGAAGGATCTTACTCAATCCATAGGTAGGTATGGTGGACTCTCATGGCAAAACTGGGTTTGAGGATATTTGGAAGCACAAGTAGTATCTCTACTTGGTGCAAGGAGTTTGGCTAGCAAGAGGGGGAAATGCAAGCTCAACATGTTTGGAAGGTCAATGACAATATACTTTAACTGAGATGTCAGAAAACATAAACCATTACGTTGTCTTCCTTGTCTAACATCAACTCCTTTAGCATGTCATACTTAATGAGTGCTTCACAATCATAAAAGATGTCCAAGATAATATATCTATATGTGAACCTCTCTTTCCTTATCACTTCCTATGAATTGCAACGATGACCAAGGCTACGTTCATCAACTCTCAACAATTTTTATGCCTCATACTTTCTATGTGTGAAGTTATCACTATCCATAAGATCAATATGAACTCTTTTGTTCTTTCTACTTTCTCAAGATCATAGCAACATAGCAAAGCCCTTGACTCAACACTAATCTTTATTATAGATAGCACACAGACTCGCTTACATAAAGAGATCACAATGCAAAACTCAAAACTACTTGATAACAAAACTTCAATCTACTAGATCAAGATACTACTAAAAGGAACGAACTAAATAAAGTGGTAAAGATAGGAGTGTGATGGTGATACGATACCGGGGCACCTCCCCCAAGCTTGGCAGTTGCCAAGGGGAGTGCCCATACCCAAGTGATTATTTCTTTAGAGGTGGTGAAGTGGGAATTGTTGATGTTGTAGGCTTGTCGTCTGTCTTCCAAGGCATAGGCTCTCCATCATAAAAGGACGATCGAGTCTCCGGGATCCTTAAATCTGCAGCCAAACTCATTCACTTGAATCTATATTCATAGTCACAGTTCTGGTTTTGCAGGTCATAAATCTGGGCTTGGAGGTGCTCGATTCTCTCTTGAAGCTTGAAGATGGTCTCCCCAATGACCTTGGCATCCAGCTTGTGGTTGTTGGTGAACTCCGTGATCATCATCTAGTTGGCGTTGAGTCCACGCTCCACCATCCCTTGACACTTGAAAACTTCTTGCTCCATGGCTTCGAGCTTTGTCTCCATGCTCCCGGTACGCCTTGGTCCCTCCACATCGCAGATGTGCAGCACCCCCTCATGCATCTCAATGGTTTGAGGGTGATGCAACACCTCCGCGAGATAGGGGTTGATAACCCTCTCGAAAAACTTGTCCTTGGAAGCGCTTGGAGACGACATGATGCTCTAGATCTGAAACAAAAACAGCTCGAAACGAAAACAGAGGATATTTGTGTGATACGGTGGTCAAAACCTTCGGGAGTATATATAATGAATTTTTAGTGACCAAAATACATAACATACAAGAAAACGGAGTCCGGGAGGCACACGAGGTGCTCACGAGACAGGGGGCGCGCCCTATAGGGGGGCGGCCTCCTCTCTCGTGGGAGCCTCGTGTCCCTTTCGGACTACTTCTTTCATCCTAAAATTCTTAAATAATCCAGAACTGATAAAAATTGCCATTAGAGTTGTTTTGGAGTCGGTTTACTTACCGTACCACGTACCTATGCCTTTTTGGAGTCTGGAACGTTCTGGAAAGTGTCTCTTATGTATTCCTCGGGGGTTATGGTTTCAATAATATTAGTTTCAACATTGATAGGATTACCTGAAATATAATGTTTAATTCTTTGACCGTTAACCACCCTCGGATTTGTGCCTTCGAAGTTGTTGATTTTTATAGCACCAGAACGATAGACCTCCTCGATAACGTAGGGACCTTCCCATTTTGAGAGAAGTTTTCCTGCAAAAAATCTTAAATGAGAGTTGAATAATAACACATAATCTCCTACGTTAAACTCACGCTTTTGTATCCTCTTATCATGCCAGCGTTTGACTTTTTCTTTGAAAAGCTTGGCATTCTCATATGCTTGGGTTCTCCATTCATCAAGTGAGCTAATATCAAACAACCTCTTCTCGCTGGCAAGTTTGAAGTCATAATTGAGCTCTTTAATAGCCCAATATGCTTTATGTTCAAGTTCAAGAGGTAAATGACATGCTTTTCCATAAACCATCTTATATGGAGACATACCCATAGGATTTTTGTATGCAGTTCTATAGGCCCATAATGCATCATCAAGTTTTTTGGACCAATTCTTTCTAGATCTATTCACAGTCTTTTGGAAAATTAATTTGAGCTCTCTATTGCTCAACTCTACTTGACCACTAGACTGTGGGTGATAAGGGGATGCGATTCTATGATTGACATCATACTTAGCGAGCATCTTACGGAAAGCACCATGAATAAAGTGTGAACCACCATCAGTCATAAGATATCTAGGGACTCCACACCTCGGAAAAATAACTTCTTTAAGCATTTTAATAGAAGTGTTATGATTAACACTATTAGTTGGAATAGCTTCTACCCACTTAGTAACGTAATCAACAACAACTAAAATATGTGTATAACCATTGGAGGCAGGAAAAGGTCCCATATAATCAAAGCCCCAAACATCAAATGGTTCAATAACAAGAGAATAATTCATAGGCATTTCTTGACGTCTACTAATGTTACCTATTCTTTGACATTCATCACAAGATAAGACAAACTTATGAGCATCTTTGAAGAGAGTAGGCCAATAAAAACCAGATTGTAGTACCTTGTGTGCAGTTCTATCTCCAGCGTGGTGTCCTCCATAAGATTCAGAGTGACACTTGTGTAGGATTTGTTCCTGTTCATGCTCAGGCACACAACGTCTAATAATACCATCTACTCATTCTTTATAAAGGTGTGGATCATCCCAGAAGTAATGTCTTAAATCATAAAAGAACTTTTTCTTTTGCTGGTATGTGAAACTAGGCGGTGTATATTTAGCAACAATGTAATTAGCATAATCAGCATACCAAGGAGCAGTATGAGAAGCATTGACAACTGCTAATTGATCATCAGGAAAACTATCATTAATAGGCAGTGGGTCATCAAGAACATTCTCTAACCTAGACAAGTTCTCTGCAACGGGGTTCTCAGCTCCCTTTCTATCAATAATATGCAAGTCAAATTCTTGGAGCAAGAGACCCCATCTAATGAGTCTAGGCTTAGCATCTTTCTTTTCCATAAGATATTTAATAGCAGCATGATCAGTGTGAATAGTAACTTTGGAATCAATAATATAAGGTCTAAACTTATCACATGCAAACACAACTGCTAAGAACTCTTTTTCAGTAGTAGCATAATTTCTCTGGGCAGTATCAAGAGTCTTACTAGCATACTGGATAACATTCAATTTCTTATCGACTCTTTGCCCTAAAACAGCGCCTACAGCATAATCACTAGCATCGCACATAATTTCAAAAGGTAAATTCCAATCAGGTGGCTGAACAATAGGTGCAGTGATCAAAGCTTTCTTAAGTGTTTCAAATGCTTCTACACAATCATCATCAAAGACAAAAGGAATATCTTTTTGCAAAAAAATAGTCAGAGGCCTAGAGATTTTAGAAAAGTCCTTAATGAACCTCCTATAAAAGCCGGCATGACCAAGGAAACTTCTTATACCTTTTATGTCCTTGGGACATGGCATCTTTTCAATAGCATCAACTTTGGCTTTATCAACTTCAATACCTCTCTCGGAGATCTTGTGCCCCAAGACAATGCCTTCATTAACCATAAAGTGACACTTTTCCCAATTCAGGACGAGACTAGTGTCTTCGCATCTCTGCAAAACTCGATCAAGGTTGCTCAAACAATCATCAAAAGAGGATCCATAGACGGAGAAGTCATCCATGAATACCTCACAAATCTTTTCACAAAAATCAGAAAATATAGCCATCATGCATCTTTCAAAGGTAGCAGGTGCATTACATAAACCAAAAGGCATACGTCTATAAGCAAAAGTACCAAAAGGGCAAGTAAAAGTAGTTTTAGATTGATCCTTCGCGGACACAGGTATTTGAGAGAAGCCAGAATAACCATCTAGAAAGTAAAAATGTGTGTGTTTGGATAGCCTTTCTAGCATTTGATCAATAAAAGGTAAAGGGTAATGATCTTTCTTAGTAGCTTTATTTAACTTATGGAAATCAATTACCATCTTATAGCCTATAATAATTCTTTGCGGGATCAATTCATCTTTATCATTAGGAACAACGGTAATACCTCCCTTTTTAGGGACACAATGGACAGGGCTTACCCATTCACTATCAGCAACGGGATAAATAATACCTGCCTCAAGGAGTTTTAGAATATCCTTTCTTACCACTTCCTTCATTTTGGGGTTTAATCGTCTTTGAGGATCTCTAACTGGTTTGGCATCTTTCTCCACTGAAATTTTGTGTTGACATAGTGTGGGACTAATGCCCTTAAGATCGTCCAGAGTATATCCAATAGCAGCTCGGTGCTTCTTCAGAGTTTTCAATAATCTTTCTTCTTCTTTCTCTGAAAGGTTAGCACTAATGATAACAGGATATATTTCTTTTTCATCAAGATAAGCATACTTGGGATTATCAGGTAAGGGTTGGAGTTCGAACACGGGATCACCCTTGGGTGGAGGGGGATCCCCAAGAATTTCAACGGGAAGGTTATGTTTTAGCATAGGTTCTTGTTTAAGGAACACTTCATCTATTTCTTCCCTTTCCTTCATAAACATATCGTTTTCATGGTCTAACAAATATTGTTCTAACGGATCAGTTGGAGGAACAACAATGGAAGCACGACCAATAATTTCATCCTTACTAGGTGGTTCCCTTTCACGAGGTTTTCTACTAAACTTAGCTAAATTAAACTCATGAGACATACCATCTATGCCAACAGTGACAATATTCTTTTTGCAATTAATCTTAGCACTAGCAGTATTCAAGAAGGGTCTACCAAAAATAATGGGACAAAAATCATCTTGTGGGGAACCAAGAACAAGGAAATCAGAAGGGTATTTAATCTTCCCACACAAGACTTCAACATCTCTAACAATCCCAATAGGTTTAATGGTATCCCTATTAGCAAGCTTAATAGTAACATCAATGTCTTCTAATTCAACAAGTGCAATATCATGCATAATTTCCTTATAAAGATCATAAGGTATCGCATTAGCACTAGCACCCATATCACATAAGCCATGATAACAATGATCTCCTATTTTAACAGAAATAAAAGGCGTGCCTACAACAGGTCTACGTGTCTTAGTATCAGGTCTAGCAATATTAGCAGTTTCACCCAAGAAAGAGATAACATGCCCATCTAAGTCCTCATCCAAGAGATCTTTAATCATAGCAATACCAGGTTCAACATTAATTTGCTCAGGAGGTGTATAAGTCCTAGTATTACTCTTACGAACAACAGTCGAAGCTTTAACATGATCTTTTATCCTAACAGGAAAAGGAGGTTTTTCGACATAAGCAGTAGGAATAATGGGATCACTATATGTAATAGTCTTTTCTTCGACTGTAATAGGTGCAACTACTTTCACTTCAACAGGAGGATTATATTTAAACCACTTCTCTTTAGCGAGATCAACGTGAGTAGCAAAAGTTTCACAAAAAGTAGCTACTATCTCAGAGTCAAGTCCATACTTAGAGCTAAATCCACGGAAAGCATCGGTATCCATAAAAGATTTAACACAATCGAACTTAGGTGTCATACCTGACTCCTTACCATCATCGAAACCCCAATCTCCAGAGTTGTGTTTAATTCTTTCCAATAAGTCCCATTTGAAATCAATAGTCTTCAGCATATAGGAACCATCACAGGAAGTATCGAGCAGGTTGCGATTATCAAGAGAAAGCCGAGCATAAAAATTCTGAATAATCATTTCCCGAGAGAGCTCATGATTGGGGCATGAATATAACATTGACTTAAGCCTCCCCCAAGCTTGAGCAATGCTTTCTCCTTCGCGAGGCCAGAAATTATATATGTAATTACGATCACGATGAACAAGATGCATAGGATAGAACTTCTGGTGAAATTCCAACTTCAGTCGCTTATAATTCCAAAATCTCATATCATCACATAGCCTATACCATGTCATTGCATCTCCCTTAAAATATAAAGGGAAGACCTTCCTTTTGACAACATCATCGTGGATACCTGCAAGCTTAAATAATCCACAAACTTCATCCACAAAGATAAGGTGTAAGTCGGGATGCAAAGTTCCGTCTCCTGCAAAAGGATTAGCTAGCAGTTTTTCTATCATACCCGAAGGAATCTCAAAGTGATTATTTTCATAAGGTTCAGTAGGTTGAGGAGCATCTATTTGCTCTTCTGGTTGGGGTGAAGATACCCCAAACAAGCCCCTCAAAGGATTAGTTTCCATAGTGACAAGTAACATAAAATTTCAGCACACTAAATAAATGTTTCCTTACCAAGTTCCACTCACCAAAAGTGCTACACTCCCTGGCAACGGCGCCAGAAAAGAGTCTTGATGACCCACAAGTGTAGGGGATCTATCATAGTCCTTTCGATAAGTAAGAGTGTCGAACCCAACGAGGAGCAGAAGGAAATGATAAGCGGTTTTCAGTAAGGTTTTCTCTGCAAGCACTGAAATAGTAGGTGATAGATAGTTTTGTGATAAGACAAATAGTAACGAGCAAAAAGTAAATAAAGTAAATAAAGTGCAGCAAGGTGGCCCAATCCTTTATGTAGCAAAGGATAAGCCTGGACAAATTCTAATAATAAGGAAGGAGCTCCCAGGGACACATTGGGAATTATCGTCAAGCTAGTTTTCATCACGTTCATAAGATTCACGTTCGGTACTTTGATAATTTGATATGTGGGTGGACCGGCACTTGGGTACTGCCCTAACTTGGACAAGCATCCCACTTATGATTAACCCCTATTGCAAGCATCCGCAACTACAGGAAGGAGTATTAAGGTAAACCTAACCACATCATTAAACATATGGGCCCATATCAACCCCTAGCGAAGCAACGCATAAACTAGGGTTTAAGCTTCTGTCACTCTAGCAACCCATCATCTACTTATTACTTCCCTGTGCCTTCCTCTAGGCCCAAATAATGGTGAAGTGTCATGTAGTCGACGTTCACATAACACCACTAGAGGAAAGACAACATACATCTCATCAAAATATCGAACGAATACCAAATTCACATGACTACTAATAGCAAGACTTCACACATGTCCTTAGGAACAAACGTAACTACTCACAAAGCATATTCATGTTCATAATCAGAGGAGTAATAATATGCATAAAGGATATGAACATATGATCTTCCACCAAGTAAACCAATTAGCATCAACTACAAGGAGTAATCAACAGTACTAGCAACCCACAGGTACCAATTTGTGGTTTTGATACAAGATTGGATACAAGAGATGAACTAGGGTTTTGAGAGGAGATGGTGCTGGTGAAGATGTTGATGGAGATTGACCCCCTCCCGATGAGAGGATCGTTGGTGATGACGTTGGTGATGATTTCCCCCTCCCGGAGGGAAGTGTCCCCGGCAGAATAGCTCCGCCAGAGCCCTAGATTGATTCCGCCAAGGTTCCGCCTTGTGGCGGCGGAGTTTAGTCCCGTAAGCTTGCCCACGATTTTTTCCAGGGTAAGGGTGATGATATAGCAGAAGATGGACGCCAGAGGCCCACCAGGGGGCCCAGGAGATAGGAGGCCGTGCCCTACAGGGGGGCGCCCCCCTGTCTCCTGGACAGGGTGTGGGCCCCCTGGCCTATTTCTTTCACTCATAAATTCTTAATAAATCCAAAAAGTTGTTTCGTGGAGTTTCAGGACTTTTAGAGTTGTGCAGAATAGGTTTCCAACGTTTGCTCCTTTTCCAGCCAGAATTCCAGCTGCCGGCATTCCCCCTCTTCATGGTAAACCTTGTAAAATAAGAGAGAATAGCCATAAGTATTGAGATATAATGTGTAATGACAGTCCATAATGCAATAAATATTGATATAAAAGCATGATGCAAAATGGACGTATCAGCGTTCCCTAATGTCTTGTGCTCACGAGTTGATTCTTTTTGCAGAAGATTAATAAACAAATTGCTCACGTCTTCCTAATTTTTCAGAATTTTTGGAGTTACAGAAGTATTCGAAGTAGTCAGATTTCTACAGACTGTTCTTTTTTTGACAGATTCTGTTTTCTTTGCGTTGTATGTTTGTTTTGATGATTCTATGGTTTTCTTTGAAGAGTTTTTGCCATAGAAAAGTTGGAATACAGTAGATATAATGCAAAAATAAAATATGAATGGGTTTGTAACAGTACTTATAGTGGTGGTTTGCTTTCTTATACTAACGGATCTCACTAAGGTTTTGTTGAGTTTTGTGTGGTTGAAGTTTTCAAGTTTTGGGTGATCTTCCGATGGATGAAGGAATAAGGATTAGCAAAAGGCTAAGCTTGGGGATGCCCGAGGCACCCCAAGATAGTATTGAACAAGTAGCAAGCAACTAAGCTTGGGGATGCCCCCGAGTGGCATCCCCTCTTTCTTCTAACAACCATCGGTATTTTACTTGGAACTATATTTTTATTCGTCACATATTATGAGTTTTGCTTGGAGCTTCTTGTGTGATATGAGTCTTTGCTTATTTTGCTTTGTGTTTTAGGTCTTGAATCCTTGCTGGACACACCTTTTTGAGAGAGCCAAAAATTATGCTATGCTTGCTCCTATGCTTCACTTAAATTTTTAGAGCCTTGGAATTGCTCTAGTGCTTCACTGATATCTTTTTGAGCACGACGTGCTTTGTTATTTTTGAAGAAATGCTCTCATGCTTCACTTAGATTATTTTGAGAGAAAGAAATATTATGCTCATGTTCTTCACTTATATTTGCTTGAGCTTATTAAAAGCAACATATGAAAATAGTCCCAAAGTGATAGATATCCAAGGAGGATATAATAAAAACTTTAATGAAGATCACTGGACAAAATAAACTTGGTTCTTAGTAATGGTTTTGAGATATGACGATGTGATATGTGAGTCATGTTGATGAGTAATTATGCTTTAGTAAGAATATTGGTGTTAAGGTTTGTGATTCCCTATGCAAGCATGGTAGTCAATAGTTATGCGATGAAATTACATCCTACTTGTGGTGCATTATTCGGTGTTACTTATTCTTAATGCTCGGGTATGAGATTTTCATTTCTTGGTTGGACGCTTCTCAATCTTTTTGCTATCCTTTATTTTGCAATAAGTATGATCACTATGTGTGCATCCAAAACCCTTTAAACCAGTTTTGCCATATGAGTCCACTATACCTACCTATATGCGGTATTTCCGTGCCATTCTAAACAAATTGGCATGTGCCATCTTTAATTTTCAAAATAATTTTCTCTTTTGTGCGTTCGTACCGCTCGCGAGGCGGTGAGGGGTAGTCGGTGTTTTCCATGCTAGATGTGTTTATTCTCACGATGAGTGTTTATTCACTTGTCATTGCACGAGAGTACGACAAAAGTATTAGGGATGCCCAGTCCTGAAATGATTTTTTTACTTTATGTTGTCAAATAATAAATTCCTTGGAAAGTGTTGGTATGGAGGGCACCTATGAATACGGTTAGCCATGGAAAGTGAAATTATGGTGGAAAAAGGAAGAAACTTTATTTTCTGTTTGGGAACCGCCTATGATATATCTAGCATGGAAAGTATTGGTAATTCTAAGTCGTTTTCGTTGGTGGGAAAAGTATGCCTCCCAAAATGTTTTTATCTCTCAATTTTTGCATTGAGCTCTGGCACCTCTACAAATTCCTACTTCCCTCTGCGAAGGGCCTTTCTTTTACTTTATGAAATTTTTATTTTTGAATTTGAGTCTCCATCTTCTCTTATAAAGCACCAACTAAGGGGCACTATGATCGTATTTGAGCATTGGGTGTAGCTAATATTCGAGTGTGTTTCATGAATGGATCAATGATTGAGCATGATGGGCTAGGGATAACTTGCTTTAGTGTTTATATTTTGAAAAACATTGTTGCTTGTTGATATGCTTGAGTATTAAAATCTTCATGTCAAAACTAGACTATTGCTTTGAACCATATAAAAGTCCAAAACTAGAAAAAGAAAAGATTATGTGATGAACATGTTAGGCAGCATTCCACATAAAAAATTCTGTTTTTATCATTTACCTACTCGAGGACGAGTAGGAATTAAACTTGGTGATGCTGATACATCTCCAACGTATCTATAATTTTTTATTGTTCCATGTTGTTATATTATCATTCTTGGATATTTTACAATCATTTTATATCATTTTTGGTATTAACCTATTGACATAGTGCCCAGTGCCAGTTGCTGTTTTCTGCTTGTTTTTTACATCACATGAAATCAATACCAAACGGAGTCCAAAGGCAGCGAAACTTTTTGTGGATTTTTTCTGGACCAGAAGACACCGCATGGGCCAAGAAAGTACCCGAGGGGTGCTCCGAGGGGAGCATAACCCACCAGGGCATGCCTGGGGGCCCAGGCGCGCCCAGGTGGGTTGTGCCTACCTTGGTGGCCTCCCGCACCGCCTCTTTGCTTATAAATACCCCAATATTCCAGAAACCCCAGGGGAGTTGACGAAAATCAATTCCAGGCGCCGCAAGTTCCAGAAACACCAGATCCAATCTAGACACCATCACGGAGGGGTTCATCATGTCCATTGGTGCCTCTCTGATGATGTGTGAGTAGTTCATTGTAGACCTACGGGTCTGTAGTTAGTAGCTAGATGGCTTACTCTCTCTCTCTCTCTCTCGCTCTCTCTCTCTCTTGATTCTCAATACAATGTCTCTTGGAGATCCATATGATGTAAGTCTTTTTGCGGTGTGTTTGTTGGGATCCGATGAACTTTGAGTTTATGATCAGATCTATGTTTTTATCCATGAAAGTTATTTGAGTCTTATTTGATCTCTTATATGCATGGTTGATTATAGCCTCGTATTTCTTCTCTGATATTTGGGTTTTGTTTGGCCAACTTGATCTATTTATCTTGCAATGGGAAGAGGTGCTTTGTGATGGGTTCGATCTTACGGTGCTTGATCCCAGTGACAGAAGGGGAAACGACACGTATGTATCATTGATATTAAGGATAACAAGATGAGGTCTATTTCTACATAAATAGATCTTGTCTACATCATGTAATCGTTCTTATTGCATTACCCCATTTTTACATGAACTTAATACACTAGATGCATGCTGGATAGCGATCGATGTGTGGAGTAATAGTAGAAGATGCAAGGAGGAGTCGGTCTACTAATCTTGGATGTGATGCCTATATAATGATCATTGCCTGGATATCGTCATGATTATTCGAAGTTCTATCAATTGCCCAACTGTAATTGTTTTCCCACCGTTTGCTATTTTTCTCTAGAGAAGCCACTAGTGAAACCTACGGCCCCCGGGTCTCTTCTTTAATATATTTGCCTTCGCAGTCTATTTTATTTGCTTTTATTTTCAGTCTTATTAAACAAAAAAATACAAAAATACCTTGCTGCACTTTATTTTATTTGCGCTCCATTTATCATATCTATTACATCTTTATCACGTCTCCGTGCCAATTTTTGGCGCCGTTACCCGAAAGGGATTGACAACCCCTTTAACACGTCGGGTTGCGAGTATTTGTTATTTGTGTGCACGGGTTGTTTACGTTGTGTTGCGTGATTCTCCTACTGGTTTGATAACCTTGGTCTCATCACTGAGAGAAATACCTACCATTGTTGTGCTGCATCATCCCTTCCTCTTTGGGGAAATACCGACGTAGTTCTAGCAGACATCAATGACCAAACACCGTCAAAGTGGGATGGGAGTGGCAACTCACGTAAGCTCAGTTGCTTCATTTGTCGCCATTTGCATATGCTTCTTGTGTTTTCATTCTCGTGCTCATACATATGTTGTCTGCTAGACGCCGGTGGCGGCCACTTTGTATCACGAGGTGGAGAAGAAGTCGTTTGCCTTTAGCCATTGTTGGATCATATTGAATGGCAAGCCGAAGTGGAACCAACTTGTGGCTGATCTCAAGTCCGGCAAGCAGAGGAATGATGGCTCAAGCTCTCACTAATCAATTGGGTTGGATGATGAAGAGGACGGTGTGGTCGTCACAAATGGAAAAGCCATTGTGCCAAAGGATAACTGCCAAGTCATGTGAAACAAGTGGGAGAAGGCACAGACCTCCTGTGACGCGGCGACTACAAAAATGTCGTCCACATGGACGGTCATTTTTTTGGCGAGGGAGAACAAGGAGGAGAGGTACAATCTCATGTTGGATGCGCAAAAGGAGAGAATGGAGTGGGACAGAAAGAGGATGGAGAAAAATCTCGAAATTAAGAGGGAGAATATCGAGTTGGAGAAGTAAGAGGCGGCGATCAAATGGGAACTCGAGAAGGACATTTGGCGAGATAGAGCTTCAGAAGGGGAGGTTGCAACTCGCACGGGACGCGGAGGATGCGAAGATCATGTTGGCGGACGAAACCCTCTTGGATGATGATGCGAAGAAGTGGCTTGCGGACAAGAAGAATGAGATCAACGACCGCAGGGAGTACGAGGCGGCGAGGGCGGCTGCGGCGGCAGGAGCGGATCATGCGACCAGATGCAGACGGAGGAGGCAACCCGAATGCAGGCGGGGCAAGGCAGCCCGGATGTAGGCGGAGAAGGACGAGCAGAACACATTTCGTCCGGAGCACGACGTATTTCGCTCGGAGCAGGCGCCCGTCCAGTGATCCAAAGCCAACCATCACGCTCGGACATTGATTTCATTTTGGCATGTCTGGTTTGTTAAACTATGATTTGCTTTGCTTTGTTTCAAACTGTTGAATTTGGACAATTTGTACTGTATGATCAACATGCATGAATTTGATGATCGGCATTTGAGGTATGTGAATGTGAAACGTAACATATGAAGGATCGGCGAACGCTGTCTGGTGGACGCGCCTGGACATCCCGCGGGCATATGGGGGGTCGGATTTGCAAGTCCAGCTGTAGACCGTGTGCACGTAGTGGTAGTGCAAAGTTCGAATACGGGTGACGTTACCCGGCTGACATGGAGACCCAGGAATCTTGTATCATGGGTTCCCTGTCATACTAAGTCATCCCAGCGCAAACATAGGAGCATTATTAATCGGCACACTGTCTTAATCACACATCCCACTTGGTATCTTAATCATTCGTCAGAATATTAGCAGGGACGGCTCGTTTCGCACAAGTTGCCCTCTCTCTGGGTAGTGGCTGATGATCGCCCCGTCGGCGGACTCCTTTCCACCGGTCGCCGGGCCAGCAGCAGTGCAGTTTCAGCAAGTTGCGAGCAGCATACGTACGCATCCTCGTAGTAAAAGTTGACCAGCAGCGCCCGTGAAACTTCCTCCGTGACTTTCAGAAAGAAAGCCAGTCGCCATGGATTTTGTGGTAATATCTGCTTGACAGCTACCGCTAAGTCAAGGCTGGATTAACTCGCTGATTACTGGTCACTAATGAAGCCTTGCCTTGATTAATCGAGGCAGCGCTGCACTGACTCTGTAGATGCCAAAAAGAGGCAGAAAGAGGATCCAGTACTACTAAAGTGCAATTTAAAGAGAGAGAGGTGGAAAGTGCAATTTGCGCGGGGAAGAAGACAGGGCGAGAATCCGATTGCGATCCCTCCAATGGCGGGGCGACAGGCAGCGTATCCGGGCGTCACATGGGTGTGTGCAAGACGGCGACATCCTACCCCACCCCGCCTCCGCCTACGTGCGTAGGCCACCAGAAATACAATATCGCGGCAGCAGGCCTGTCAGTGAGCACAGTCCCCTGACCCTGAGTGAGCACGCCCTACCTATAGGAGAGGCGTAAACCTAGCGGCAGTCGTGCATGCATCGATCTTGCATAGAATACAACTTTGTGAATTGCAGAATGTTTTGTTACAATGCCGGAGAGGATGAATTTGGTTTTACAGAGCCATAGAGTTACCATAGGAATCCAAACAAAAACTTTCGATCTATATTTATCAATTGTCATGACAGTATAAAGTTTGTAGACTATCTAGCGGCGACGAGCGAGTCGAATGCACATCATCGTCATCACCCCTCCCTCATTGCTAAGACCTCACAGATTAGCGCAGCAAATCAGCATATCGGTGATGAAGAGAAGCATAAATCGACAGTATTCAGAAATCATAAACTTGACTAGTGCGTAAAACCTTTTACCCTCATGAATCTGAACCATTGGGTAAAAGAAAATATCATCTGAACCATTGGATACTTGCCTACACGCACAATCTATGTGGCATGAAAGAGAGAATCGCCTGCGCGCCTGCGTAGATACTAGATGGACGGATATATACTCCAAATGAATCAATCAATCATGGATGATGATGCAACTTGCAGACGATATGTCATGTGGCCTGCAGGACGCAGCCGTATGTGGGAGGAATATATCCGTCTATTAAAAACTCGTCGACCACGTGTGACGTGGATTGGACGGCCTGCAGCATACCCTGGCCTACAATGATTTCTCGGCCGAAAGACGAAAGCGGCCATTGTTTCAGGGTCGGTCGATAAAACTCGCTCATTTCACTCGATCAGCTGCCGCCGCTCCGCCGTCTTTATCTTTACCTTTTGTCTCGAAATCATACGTTCAGCAAAACTTACTTTATCCTTTAAAAAAACTTAGTTTATGTTATTGGGCTATATATGTTTTCGCTGATAAAAATATACAGAAAAGTATAGATGCGGAAGCAGAAACAAGGCCTGAAATGGCACTCGTTTTTTTGTTCTTCCTTTGTGGGATTTGAAATGGCGCTCCTGGTGCTGCAATGGTATGGAGAGAGATGATCGAGAGGGTGAACTGGGCTAACTCATTTCATGGGCTGCATCTAGCCCTTGTGGCTACAAGATATGCCCGACGGGCTTCTTCGACCATCCAACATGACCCTGCCTGTGGGGAGCGGCTATCTCTCGCCCACAGCAAGACATAACCACGTCTCGCCCCACGGACGTCCTAAATGGGCTGACCCAGCGCGGGAGGAGCGCTACTCTCCAGCGCACATTTTTGGTTTTATTACTTTTACTTATACTTTTCAAATAGAAAAATATTTTCTTAAAATTTAAAAAATTATAGGGTGTTCTAAATATGTTTACACAATGTAACATAATGTTTATGTATTCATGAAAAATGTTTAAGTATTTCAAAAAAATGTTTGACAGCATTCAAAAAAATGTAGGGGAAATTTTTAAAATGCTCACATTATTCGAAAAGAATGTTCGTGACAATGAAAAATGTTTATACAATTTACTTTTTTGCATAATTAAATTTTTTTCCATTGAAAAAATGTTGACTTTTTTGACATGGTACAACCAAAGTAGGTCATACACAAGTATGCACTCACCCCTATGAACGCATGCACACCCTACCCTATGAGTAACTCTAAGAGATTGAGCCAGCACATCATCAATGTATGTTGTCAAAAAAATTTAAAACAAAATTCAAAACATTGCTTGAGATACAAAAATGTCAAAATCGACATCAATGTGATAATGGGCCTAATCTAAAGCCCAAATTATGGTGTGTACTATTTACTCTCAAATTTGTCATTTATGTTTCTCAAGCCATGTTTTGAATTATGATTTCAAATTTTGTGACAACATACATTGGTGTTGTGTCTATGTGCTGATTTTTTTCAGAATTTTTCGAACATTAAAAATTGTGCTACCGAGTTTGGAGCACTGGGATCACCCTAAGGGTGGGAGTACCGGATATTCTCCCTAGTGAGGGGAGCTGTTGAAGCGATCGAGCAGGGAGGTGGTGAAGTGCTCGCCTCAGATGGGCTGGGCCACAAACAAGGTCTTGTGAGCGCCCTTTCCTCCATGTGGAGCTGAAGGCGCCACTTAGGAGCTCCCCTAACGTCTCACAATAAGCGATAAATAGATCCTGCACTGCCTTGGGTATTTTATAGTCATTCACGCTGCTCCTATATGGCCACTCACATTACTGTGCCATAAGTACCATTATTAGAATTTTGTTTATAGAATTTTTTTGAAACATATTTTCTTACAAAGTTTGGTAACATGTTTAATAAGAATTGAAAAAGTTACTATTTTCTTAAACTTATCTGAGAAATGGTCACCACGTATTTCATAAAATGTTCATTGTATGTTAAGAATTATTCGTCCTGTACATGAAAAATATATTCATTGTGTGTTTGAAAAGATTATAAAAATATTAAAACAATGAATAAAAACAAAGAACCAGAAGTAAACCAATGAAAAGGAGAGATTTTTTTTGAAAGAAAACAAGCTGTTGTACCGATAATATAGGTGAATCGCTAAGATGGGTTGAGGTCGACCCATAAAAGGGGTGAAGCACATCTTCCCTACTATTTAACGCAACATGCGTCAAATATAGTTTATCGTTACTGATATGTTAATAGTAGCCATTTAGGCCTGATTTAGATCAATGTTTTCTTTTAAATCTCAATCCTGACAAAATAATAGCATTGGACTCCGTGTGGAACAATTTCCCTCTAAAAGTCCTCTTGAGACTTTATATTTATCACTGTCTTTATGTCTATTAATCTTCATCTTGGAATTATATAAAAAATGATAAATTTGGATTGTGCCTTCATTGCTTCAATAATCTAATAGATTTCACATAGAAGTTTACCAAATTCTAGATTTTATATTTTACTTCCTTGTGCTACGAAATTGAAAATCATATTATTTTTCTACTAAACGACCTTTCATACGATGTCAACATGCCAATATTGTTCTTTCGCATTGACAATGGGAAAATAAGAATATCACTGAACGGTCGCAACGGAATGTCTCGTCATCTACATGTCTTAAATGCAAAACCGCACCAAGATATTACATTTTGTCATTGAGAACACTCCAAATTTCTTGGATCCATGAAGAGCTGCGAGATTTCCAAATTACGGGAATAGAAAAAGTAAGGTTCCGGTGCCCTCTCCTCTCAAATGTTCAAGATTTTTTCATGAAGTCTCCTCACCTGATGCTAAAAAATACTTAGAAATTAGGTCAATATGGACCCAGTTGTAAGGAATCCAACATCTCCATTCCTACGAAACAAATATCATACATGGAAACAAAATTTTGAGGGTTGAAATTCTATGAAATTTTTTAGAAAAATCTTGCGGACCGGATGATCCCATATTGATGGCCTTTTAAATTTTATTTTCAAACAGTTATCAATGTGGTGTTTTCTTATCAAGGATACTCAATGGGGTGTTTTCAATTTTACCCTCCATTGCTTGGGTATTTTTATTTTATCTGCAGGAGATGTTGATGGGGTGCTTTTATTTTATTTGCCAAAACAGATGTTGGTGGGCAACATTTTGTAGGAGATATTTTTTTTAGGGATGCAGGAGATATTAATGGGGTGTCATTATCTAGGTGGATCCTCCTCATCCTAATCCATTCCCCTGCTTCCCTTCGTCCTGTCCCCTCCAAAAACAGAGCAGCCGATTAACCGACGCACTCCACCGCCCTCCCCTCCTCGCCTCCCCGTCCCCGGAGCGAAAAAAAATCCCCAATTCCCCGGCACCCGACGGCAATGTCGCTCCGCAAGCGCCAGCGCTCGGCGAGCAGCTCCCGCCTCTCCTCCCTCTCCTCGCCGGCGTCGCCCCCCCGCCCCGTCGCCGCCTCCGCCTCCTCCCCGCCGCTCTCGTTCCCCGGCGCCGACCTCCTCCTCCGCCTCCACCTCGACCCCTCCTCCGACGACGCCGACGCCGACGTCAAGCCCGACCCCGCCGCCTTCCTCGACCTCCACGTCTCCTCGGCGTCCCTCCTCCGCTCGCGCTACTTCGCGGCGCTCCTCTCCGACCGCTGGTGCCCCGACCCGTCATCCTCCCCCGCCGGCCGCCTCTCCCTCGCGGTCCCCGCCCCGCCCTCCTGCGCCCGCCCTTTCCACGCCCACGTCGAGGTCGTCCGCCTCCTCCACACGCTCGACTTCGCGGGCACCATCCGCTCCCCCGCCGACGCCCTCGACATCCTCCCCGTCGCGCTGCAGCTCCTCTTCGACGCCTGCGTCGAGGCCTGCATCCGCTTCCTCGAGGCCGTGCCCTGGTCCGAGGAGGAGGAGGCCCGCGTGCTGGATCTCGCGCCGCTCCTCCCCGGCGACGAGGCCGCCGACCTCCTCGCCAGGGTCTCCCTCCCCGCCGCCGCCGCCGCCGCGGCGGGCGAGGCGGCCGCCAGGTCGCCCTCGGAGGCGATGCTGCACGGCCTGATCCATTCCGCCATCCACGGCCACCCCGTCCCTGCCGCCACCAAGGCGTTCGTGGCGATGCTGCTCAAGGACTACCCCTCCCGCGACTGCGTGCACAAGGTGCTCGACGAGGCGTTCCTCTCCCGGCTCGACACCGTCAAGGAGCTCCTGGGCAAGTACGCCAGCCCGGACTTCAGGATCGCCGTCGACAGCGACGAGCGAGAGGCGATACAGAAGTTGAACCTGCACTCGGCGGTCCTGAATGTGAAGCATCTGCTCTGGCTCATTGAGAGGATGGTGGACATGAGGGTGGCCGATAACGCGGTGAAGCTTTGGAGCGAGCAGGTTGCGCTTGCTGCTGACTTGCAGAAGTTGCTCAATGATGCTGACATGTGGAGGAACATGGCTCCTGGGCTCCCGATGCTTGTGACCAGATGCACGCTCAGGCTCGCCCATTCAGTTATGATTGGGGAGACGCTGGTTCCTCGGCAGGTTAGTCTGCAAGATGAGATATCTCCATGTTAGTCTATGATAGATGTTAGTACTTCTGGAAATATGCCATGATGCTAAGTGCCTAACTTCCAATATGACTTGATTCTGTTGCAAATCAGTCAGTGAGTTATCCATATGTGACATCAGATATTCTGGTATTGTCATGCTAGATGATTTGCTACAGTGTTCAGGTTAGATATTATCGTATCTAAGTATGTCTATGTGTGATTGTATATGTGCAGTAGCTTACCTGTGGAAATGATCCCATGCTATATTTGAATACTTAACTCTGCCTCGGCTTTTGCTATGATTTATGGATGGAATGCTTTCACAGATAGTGATATAGACATTTTGTTAAATCTTAGCACAAAATATCAATGAGTGTGCTCCATTCTTTATACTTGAGCCATGACTTGCATCTGGATACTCTGACATTAGGACATAGGTTCCAATTCCCGTAATCATCATGGTTTCCTGGTTGATTCTGATGTAGTTTTAGGTCACATTTCTATAAGATTGACAATCTGTATTTATGTTGAAGACCCGTCTAGAACATGATAAAATAGAACATAACTTTTTGAAGTATTAATGAGCTTGTGCTTGCACTAATAGAGTTACATTCACTTCTTTCACTAATAGATTGCATTACCAAGTTCTTATAGCAAGGGACACCCTACAAGGACCTGGAAGCTTGCATGTGTTTTAGGGAAAATTCTGGTGGAGTTTTGCTAATAGGGAGTTGATTGGTCGATATAGAAATATGTTTGTGGTGGAGAACTGGAACTGGTTAAGAGTTGAAAGAAAGGTATCTAAATAGAAAAATAGGTGGAGGACCTTGTAGAGGATAGATAGGCAGCAAAATCCATTCAGATGGAAAGCTTTAATGAGGATGAATCAAGATCTGGGTAATCCATGCCTTTAGGTGAATAAAAACTTTACTTCTGCAAATATCTGGTCCTTTAAGATCATCCACAGTGTGTTGAAAAGACGGTTTGTAGTGCCCTTCGAACTGGTTCGAGGTATTGGAGAATGGAGATAGTGAGCTTAGACAAAAGGTCCCCTTGAATTGAACCAAAGACTAGGTTTGGCTTGAAGTGAATACACCCTGTTTGCTTTGAATCGATGCAGCATTGGAGACGGCCTAAGATTTTCAGTAGTAAGACGTTGAGTGGTAATTTTCGAGAGCAAATGGTTAGGTGGTTCCTCTTCCCTGTTTAGCTTTACAATAGAATATTGTTAGTCATGCACACTTAAGTATTTTCAGCCAAGCCCAGTGGCCTAAACACATTTCTTTCTTCAAGCCTGCCAGATCCATCTAAACTATATATGGTCAAGGGCTAGCAGGGCCATCCAAATAAAAATAGGTGGTATGGAGATTTTTAGCAGGTCATCAACCGTCATCCTACCAGATGTCCTAAAATCAGAAGCACCATTTTTTTCGTATCAAACAAATGTAGGGTCGCACCCATTTTGTGATATCCTAAACTCATGAGCTAGTGGGTTTTGCTCTTGAAAACATCAAGAATTATGGGGACTTTCAACCCAACCCTTTCCACATGCTGTGTGGTGCCATTAGTCGTTCGAATCTTACAAGTGAGTTCGCAGTTTGCTCTGTGCACAATATTTGTGATATATTTAAGTTCACTGTGAAAACCGGTATTATCTGCTCATGTAGCCTTCTGCGTCTGTATCTGCTATATGAACTTGCTTATGTTCAAGTGTCATGCCTGAGCCTGCAATCTTTGATTGTATTTTGTCACACACCCATCTGCACCCTAATTTCAATTGCTTGTCCGTTCCTTCTTTCATCCCACCACCTGCTTGGCATTCAGTGTCCGGCCACTGCAATTTTTAGTTCAGCATAAAATTTGAGAAAACGGTCTGTCTCTGAATAGTTTGATGTACCGGAATGTGGTATTTCTTGTGTCTCGGCCAATATCTTCTACAGCAAAACAGAACTGGCACTTTGTATATCCTGGGCACCTTCTAGCTCTCTGTTGCCAAATTTCTTATAAAAGCTCTTAGATTGGAGTACATTAAGTTTGTGCTTATAGCATTGTTGTTGTATACCACTGGGTTTGGTTTCTCATGCGTCGCCTCTATTTCTCAGGTGAGGATGAAACTTGTCAAAAGTTGGCTTCCTGTCCTGAATGTCTGCAGGGACATCGCCCAACCTATGCACAGTGGATACAAATCGTCAAACTGCCAAGAGCTGGAGGAGACATTTCTTAAGATCATCTCCACATTGTCCGTCCCAGATGCTCAGGAGCTGCTGCAACAATGCCTTGGGTTCTCAACTCGCAACGTCGATGACTGCCAGCATTTGGTCACCGCCTTCAAGACATGGTTCAGGCGAGCTTCCAGGGATCCACAAGGTCCACAAGGTGGGGAAGACTGAGATGGAACTGACGCTAACGTTCTCAAGCAGCGTGCTCTGTGCCTCATTGTACAATCGAACCTGTAATTATCTGTAGGCCTCCTTGTCCTCGAATAATCTGAAGTTTGTTTAGCCCAGTGCCTATCTTTTGTATATAAAATCCTTGATTATGCACTAAGCCAAGCTATTCATCACCTTCTGAGATACTAACTGCCACTCTGTCGTGTGGAATCCATCTTATTTATGTGTCTGGGACTCTACCGTACCACAGTAGGTATTTATCCATAGATATCTATATCTAGAATTACTAGGCACCTTTTCCCCTTTATTTTGAACAAGCAAAGGCGCTCAAGGTGCCATTCATTTCTCTTAAAAACATTTTACATGAGTGATGGCATCTGTTAAAGCCTGGATCAGGGAAGGCCTATCAGTAGACAACATTGGTACTGTACATATGAACCTAGAACTGTGAGAGTTTGCATCACCCTGTTCCCTAGCTAATTTTGCTGCATTATGAGCTTCATTGTTACGTTCTAGGGATATGGAAAACCTGGATATGCTTCTGGCTGATGAGCTCACAAAAATCCCAGGTTGAGTCAGGGGAGACCTTACCGCTGCTGTTTTCGCTAATATACCGTTGTCAGTGAAGAGTGATGCTTCTTGTATGTTCAATTTGTCCAAAATAACTGCAGCAAACTTGACACCTTGTGCTTCTGCTTGAAGTGGTGAGGTAGTCTGGACTGCAATTGCCGAAATTGTAGCTTCCATCCTGCCTTCATTTTGTTGCATCTGCAAGTGTAATTCAAGACCTATATGTGTACCCCATTTCATGCCAGGCAGGGTTCGGGAAGATCTTGTTTGGAGCCTGAATGCTGCCAGCACCAACTGTAGTTTCCTGCATGAAGTTGCCTTGTCCCTGCGAGTCTGCACAGGAGAAGTATCTTTCCCTTGAAAAAGTTTGTTGCTTAAAGTAGAGCTCTGAATGTTTAAAACAACAGAGGCTAGAGAATCAGAGTTTTGCATTAAGAGATCAGTTCTCATATACCAAGGATTTGCAAACCAATCAGCTCTAGCAAAGGGGCAATTGAAAAAATATGCGCAAATCATCCTCTTCGGTAACACATCTTGCGCATAATTTACTTATATATGCTTTGAGTAGTTACCTGCTCTTTTACCCGTTGGAAGCGCTATCCTAAGTAATCTCCAGGTAATGTCATGTTTGAATTCTTGGTGACATACCCTTTGCCTTCCAAATCTGTTTTTAAAGCGTCTCTGTGTTATCAGAGATTGCTCGGGGCTGTGGTTCTCCTTCATGTTGCATTTCCTATAAACGAAGCTTGTATGCACTCTTGGAAGAGAATTTCCCTGTGGGTATTGGTTTCTAACAAAAGGGATCATTGTCATCTGAGTGAATAATTGGAACCTGCTTTATAAGTTGTATCAACATAATTGGAATCTGTGGTTCTCCTTCATTGTCACCCCCCCTCCCTTCCCCTCACGCCGCCTCCCCTGAGGCGACTCGAGGGCGAACCCTAGACCGCCTCTGCGCTCCCCCTCCCTCTCCTCTCCCTCCGCCGCCGCATGAGGTGCTCGCCGGCGCGGCCGCACGACACCTATGAAGGGGGCGGCGGAGATCTGGCGGCTCCGTGTTCGCGGAGGGCCCCGGCATTCAGAGCGGCGGCTCCGATGGGTGGTGGCCGGCGTGGCCGGTGCGGCGGGCTGCGCTGGTGGGTGCTGATGGGCTGCCTCCCTGGCCGTGCAGGCGCTGTCGTTGCGGCGCCCCCGCGTGGGTGGCTCTGCCGTCCTGGAGAAGCTCCGTCCCCGGCCTCGATCTGCTCCGATTTGCGCGTGCTTCAGCCCTTGGTGGCTTCGGTCGTCGTGGACGGGCGGATCTGGTGGTTGGGCGTGATTCCGGGGGAAACCCCTTGCCGGCGCGGCGGCCTCACCAAAGGCGACGTGTTTGGGCGCCGTGTTCCTTCGTGGAGGCTTTGGTGTGGTACTCCCCTCCTACCTCCCCTCGAGCACAGGTGAAGACCCGCCCTCCCCTTGCTTGGACGAAGGCGCCATCCGGTGCCGTGCTCCTTCTTGAAGGCGTCTTCCGGGGATTTGCTTGTGTGGGGTGGAGCTACTGGTGGTGCGGTGATGGTGTGAGGCGGCCTGGTCTTCTCTGTGGCTGCCGTCGTGGTCTCGGTTGCGGTGCTCCAATCCCTGACCACTGCGTGGCATTGCCCTTTCGGCCTTCTCCGTGGATCTTCGCCTTCGTTCGACGACTCGCGACCGACGCCCTGTCTTGCGGCTTCCGGCGACGGTGCTCTTTGGTCTGTTTCCGGTGCGTGCGGGTCTGCCTATGCTGTTTCCCTCTGGTGGCTCGGCACTCTGGTCTGAGTTCATGTGGAACCACTCTGTTGGCCACCGGTGCGGCTCCCGTCGAGCCCGGATGAAAGGGTTGTGGCCCTTTGCGGTGGCAGAGACAGATCTTGTGATGCTCTTGTCTGCCCGTGCGATTGCAGCCAGCGGCACGATACAAGCCCGCAGTTGCCGTCCTCCTATAGCCTTAGATTGGTTTGCTTGTTTGGCATTGCGGTGGTCGTTGGCAACACTGTTTGTTGTTGCCTTTGAGTCGTTCCTCTCAGCACTATGTATCTCTGCTCCGCTTTGTTTCCTTTTCTATGTAATGTGGTTTGTGTAATCCTGACTGGTTGATGGCTTTGTTAATTCAAAGCCGGGCTAGGTTCGAGCCCTTTCTCGGGCTCGGCCAATGCCTTTTCTCTAAAACAAAGAGTCAATAAGGTGAACATTCCCATTTTTTTATTAGGGATCCAAAGTCTTTTACCAGAGCAAGGTAAACAAAAATACTATCAGATAACAAGGTGATGATAAATATAGTCCCAAGAGTTATCCCATGGAGAGCGAGAAATGCTGCCTTGTATGAGTTGGTACGAAGAGTTGCTAAATAAGATAGGTCTGACTTTTAGAATGGATGACTAAAATGCAGGTTTAGGGACATTGAATTGAGCTCTCCAGAAAGAGGTATCCGGGAAACACTTGGATTGCAAGACTTTGTATATATGTTTGTTTGGTCACGGCAAGACTGGCACACCAAGACCGTGAAAGAGGAGGTGCCGCCGGCGTTCCTGAAGACACGCGGGCGCCTCCTTCACTACCTTGATGGCTGCGGCGGTGGCTGCTCCTCCTCGCGGAGCACTGTAACACCGGAGAAGAGGATGGCCGGGCATGCGACAAGGTGGGAGTGGCGCAACGCGACGCGCCGCTTGCCGTTCGACAAA
Source organism: Triticum aestivum (assembly GCF_018294505.1). Classification (NCBI taxonomy): domain Eukaryota; kingdom Viridiplantae; phylum Streptophyta; class Magnoliopsida; order Poales; family Poaceae; genus Triticum; species Triticum aestivum. The sequence goes on from NC_057804.1 coordinate 46,001,534, forward strand.
TCTGTCGCGGCGCTGGCATGGCTCCTCATGGACCCTGACCTTGCGGAGGTCTGGGCTCGCGACCGGTCGATGACCAACACGGATATGTTTGTCGTCCGTTGCGCCACCTCGATGGGGAGCTCACCAAGATCGATAAGGAGTGGTCGGTTAACGACACCTTCATCGTTGCCGGCAGGGGCAAGGCTAGGGCACCCCAGCCAGGGTCATCGTTGCCCGAGACGTTCCTCCACACGACATAGGAGGAAGTGGAGCGGCTCCTCCATGAGCACGAGATGCTGGCCGGGCAGGGCTGCCGCGCCCCCACGTCCTTCTGCCGCTGAATGGACCAACTATTGTCCGCTTTATGTAAATTATGTCAGAACTTAAATTAATTATGTCATGTTTGCAAGAATTCCGTCTGAATGTGTTTTCAGTATGGTTAGATGTTTATGGCTATCGTTGGATGGTCACCCCCCTTATTAATCTGCGAACGCGTTCATGGATAAATACCATGTCCATTTTAGAGGATATCATTCAAGATGCCCTTACACGGTTTTGGAGATGTTTTTTTATATGTTTTGCCAACGAGTGCTTGTTTATCTTGTAAGGTTTGAATAAATGGTTCCAGTTTCAGTTGCATTGTTTCTACGAACAAACATGAACTCCGCAACTTCATCATTCTACATGATGCAATATTGGAATTGACAAGGGTAAGGGTGCAATTGCCGAGATGCAGTTTTTCTTTGCGGAAGTCATAGGGTATTTATTCCAAGGTAATAGAATTACAATCTTCAGCGACTAGCTCACTGATGCACGGAGGGGGGTGGTTTAACCAACACGCAGTGTTGTCCACATTCCGACCGAATGTTGTAAACAATGTGTAACCCTATTTTGAGAGGGATAAATTTTTACCGGAACAACTACCCTAGTATCCATGGAGCGTTTGATCTCCGAAATCAGATGTCCATATACCTACCTATCCAGGGAATTATCCGTGAACGCCTTGAGCGCAATCGTGCAATCGGACTGAAGCTGTATATAGGTAAAGTTAACAGGATCGTTCTAGTGCCAAAGAGAGCCCTTGAAATTTGGTGCTCAGAAAAGAACATGATGCGATTGATAACAATGTGGTTGACGGCGTGCTTTCAATCTGCATCACGTGTTTCAACTCATTGTCTCAATTGTATGGTGTGTTCCCACTGTGTGTTGTTGCTAGTACTAAGTCACACTCATACTGCAATATTATTGCGAAACACAAGTGTCACAACTCAGAAGGAAAGCCAATTCTCCAGTGGTCGTAGTAGTCTTTTTCCTGCTCCTCGTCATCGACATCGAAACCACAAGGAAAGGGAAAGGAAACAAACCCGAACAAGATCGGCGAAGGCCCAGAGTAGGTGACACGTCATGGGTACCAGCTTCGACGTACACGTAAACACAGTACGATCAACAAAGAGAATTAAACGCGACGACAAGTCCACGACACACGGCGAAGACCCCTAGTAGAACCCCTGCACCGGCCACCGGCGGTCGGGGTCCGGCAGCCACGACGACCGCTTCTTCTTCTGCTGCTGCCGCTGCTTGTCCTTCCTCCCCTCCTCAGGGCCGTCGCCGCCGACGTCTCCCCCCTCCTTCTCGCCGTCGGAGCTCTTGGAGTCGCCGTCCGACGAGCCGCCGCAGTACCCGCCGGCGACCACGGCCCCTGCCGAAGACCTGTGCATCGACCGCACGTACTGGAGCAGCCTCCACGCCGCCGGCTTCTGCTGCTGCTGCTCCCGCGGCGGGGGCGTCAGGGACGCGCTCCGCTTGGACGGAGGAGGCGGGTCCTCGGCGCCGGCTGGGTCGTCGTCCGGGAGGCGCGCGGACTGGGACAGCCGCTCGTAATCCGGCAGCGGCACGATCTCCTCCTCCTCCGACGCGCACTCCCCGTCCGCGCCGGCCTTACCGCCGCCGACGCTGTCCATGAGCAGCAGCTGGTGGTGGCTCTTCGACCTCGGCTTCTGCCGCCGCGCGCCACACCTCTTGCCTCCGCTGCCGTAGTGGCTCCCCTCCTCCTCCTCCTCCTCCTCCGAGTGATCCAGGATGCCCATATTTAACGCGCTCGCGCTCCCGCAGTCGCGCCACAAATTAAACCATGCACGATGCACCCCTCCCTCTCTCCCTCTATCTCGATCTCGCGCCGGGATTATAAACTTTGCGCCGAGCGAGAAGGCCTATGGGCAAGCCTCGACATGGGATGAAGCAGAGCTAGCGGGCGACAGGCGATAGGGAGTTTTCAATGCGGGGTGGAGAAGTTTGACAAGAGTTGCTCGAGGCCGCCAATGGCGATGGCGAGTAGGGAATTGGGAATGGAATTATTGCCTTTGACTATGGGGGGTCGGGTCACGTCGTCGAGGGCCACGCGCTTGCCTCGCTCGAGGATGAGGTCCCGCCGCGGCGCACGGTTATTGCGTCCGACGCATGACGCGGATATTTGGCGGCTCTCCCACCGGAGGCGCATCTTTCATTCTTCGCTCAATTTCTTTAGGGTCCCGATACTTGTCACACGTGTGGAGTATCGGGTGATTGTGCCGCACGTCCTGTGTGGCACGGAGACGACCCCGCCCACACGACCGCGTCCGGGCGCGCGCAGCCACAGCCCGCACGTCCGGTGCAGCGCGATCGCCCCGCACGAGCACGTTCGGGCGAGCGAGCACGCGGCCCGCACGACCCGTCTCGGCCGTCGCCCCTCCCCGCCTGCGAGCCACACGCCCCGCGTGTCAGTAACCACGCTCCCGCCGCGATTGCCATGGTCCGGACCCTCTTCAGTTGCCATGTTGCTGAACTGTAGTTGCCATGTTGCTGAAGTACAGTTGTCATATCGGACAACTACAGTTGCCATGGTTGCTCAATTGCAGTTGCCATCTTAGGTCAAGTGCCGGATGCCATTTTTGGGCAACTACAGCTGTTGCCATGTTGGACAACTACAGTTATCATGATTTGGAAAACTTTAAGAGTTGCCACATACTAACACTGGACAGTTGCCATGTAGCACTAAAAAACATGGCAAAAACATGTTGCGGGTAAAAAAAGAGTTGCCATGTATCCTGCAAAACACATGGCAACTGATGGCTTTTGGTGTGTGGGAGAGGAGACAGGCATGTGGGTGACGGTGGTATCTTTAGGAGTTGCCACCTACTAACACTAGACAGTTGCCATGTAACGCTACAAAACAGACATGGCAACAATAACATGTTCGGGTAAAAAGAGAGTTGCCATATGCTTACAATCACAAATAAGGCAGTTGCCATGTATCCTTCAAAAACATGGCAAATGACAGCTTGGGTGTGGGAGGGTGGGAGAATGGCAGTCGTGGGAGATGGGGAACAGGAGTGGTGCGTGGCGTGCGGGCGCGACAACAGTTCCATCGCACGTCCCGACTGACGAACGTTGGCCGCGGAGAGAAAACAGGCGTGTGAGCGAACTCCCCCACATGCCACACACACAAGTTGTCCTACGTGGCACACAAAATCAGCCTTTTTATGCCAAGATTCGTGCAAAAGACGTTGGATGGTGATGGAGGCGTGTGGGCAAGTTGGCTAACGCCCACACGTGTGGGCGTTAACATTTCTGTTTCTTTAACCGGTCTACTAAAAATCGGTTGACTGAGATCTAACGAGTCTCAGTCGACCATGCAGTATTTTATGCAATCGTTTGCAACATTTTCTTTCTATCGGTTGCAACATCTGTCTTGCTGGTTGTAGCATTTTGTCCTTCATTGGTTGTAGCACGTCCTTCATTGGTTGTAGCACGTCATCTCACTGGTTGCAACATCCTTCAGTGACGGTTGTAGCATTTCAGTTAGAACAGTTGCAACATTTTTATTGTTGCTTGCAATACCTTCGCAACATTTTTTTGTCGCCGCTTGTAGCATCCAATCATGCCGCTTGTAGCAAAGAAACCACGCTGACGTCACTTGACCGAGACTTCGTTCAGTCTCAATTGACTGAGTTCTAGATACACCCTTTTTCTAAACATCGATTGTTGCTTTTAACCTTTTCTCGAACGATCTTCTACGGAGGAGGCGTATAGTGGAACCGGCCGTCTGTTTTCCATTTGGCGTTAGCCTTCAGGCTGTTTTTTTAGCTGTCCGATCGTCCACGAATCTTAGCATCACTTGCGTCCTCATTCCACTTTCTTACCTGTGTTCATGTGAGTTGCTGATTGGGTTGGTGGGGTGGCCTACATGATCTGTACGTCGACCCATTCCACCACGTGATTCTTTTCAGGGTGGTCTGTGGTCCATGTTGTTGCGTAGCGGAAGAATGGAGGGGAGGTAGAGGGATGTGATGGAGGAAGGTGCTCATGTCAGCGAGGGCTAGCGAGAGGTCATGGAGCATGGCCAGCTGCCCACGAGAAGCTCTGAGAGAGGGATGCTGACTGCCAGGGAGCAACGGGAGAAAGGAGAGAGGGCACTACATGGAGGAGGTCGACAGAGGCGCCCTGTCGGGCTCGTCACCAGGAAGCACTTGCAGGGGAGGCCGGAAGCAGCCGTCTTCGCTAGACAGGTGGAAGGTACACTAAGCTTTTCCCCATCTCCCCCTTTACCTGGGGGGAGGGCGTGCATCGCTCTGCCTTGTTTCATTTTTTCCACTCCCATTGCCCTTAGTTGCTCGGAGGATCGCACACAATGGTGTTGTACATCATTTTACAATTCGAAATTATGCTAAAAACCTCATTTAATCATGCTAAAACTTCTGTGTGAAATTGTTGGAAATATGCCCTAAAGGCAATAATAAAATGATTATTATTATATTTCCTTGTTCATGATAATAATCTATTATTCATGCTATAATTGTGTTATCCGGAAATCGTAATACATGTGTGAATACTGTCGGGTGGTGGGTGCGACATATGCCAACGGATGGCTTATCTGTGTGGGAACCAGTAAAACATCGCCGGTGCCTGGAAACGGGATAAGGCGAAGACATGCACACCGGCGGATCTTACCCAGGTTGGGGGCTCTCCGTGGAGATAATACCCCTACTCCTGCTCTGCGGGGTCTCCGCATGATCACTAGATCAACAAGAAGCTACAAGAGGCTCCTTGAGCTGTTCGGTGGAAGGAGGAAGAAGGGCAAGGCTAGCTCTCTCCTCTCCCTTTAGTGGTGTCTAAAACTAGCTGAGCTCAACCCTTTGCATGGGTGTCCCGAGGGGTTTATATAGGCCTACCCCCGGGGTACAATGGTAATCCGGCTGGGCGTGGGCCCTAGCCGTCAGTGTCTATGACCGCCGGCTTCTTCGCCGATCGCTGGGGCCCACCGACTGGTGGGTCCCGCTGGCTGCCGGCTCATCGGCCGACAAGCCGGTCCCACTGCTTGGGGGTCTTGTCGGGGGCTGGTTACTGTTTCCTCGCCTCTGATAACGAGGGCTTTGTCGAGGTAAGCATGGCTACAGTGCTGCCGCCTTGCAGACTCTCACTGTAGCCTTACCTCGTCTTGTCTCCTTAATGGTGCGCACGCCCCGAGGAGGGGAGCAAGCCGGCTATAGGAAGCCGGCCATGCCTCAGGCCGGCTGGGGGAGGCCAGGTCGCCTTCGGGCGTCTCTCTGATCGAAGGGGCCCGCCGCCCATGGGCCGTACTGGCTGCCCGTCGTGGAGAGTGTCATGATCAGCATGGCCGTACTGTAGCCACGCGTGCCCCGGGATTCGGGGGTGGCAGGATCCACTGTTGCCACGCCCCGTCCCATCATCATTATGGGGGGGTGCAGACTTTCAGGGCACGGCCCCTGGCCGCCTGCCTGGGGCCGGCCTCTTGGGGTCAATTCTCTTGGGCCGGCTTCTTGGAGTCAGCCCTTCCGTGGCCGGCTTCTTGGAGTCGGCCCTGTCGTGGCGTCCTCCAAGAGAGTTTAGGGCCCGGCCGCCTTCCGGTAGCCGGCCGGAGGAAGGCGGCCCCGCGTCTTGGGTGCTTCAAGCTTGGTTGGCCCGTTGTTTTTTATAAGGGCCAATGAGAGCCGGTTAGGCTACCCGTGGTCATTTACTTCGACAGTAGTCCCCGAAGCTGGTTGGGCTTCGCGACTGAAGGGGGAATCGAGAAACTCGGCCAGCTTCCTATCCCGAAGAGCCGGCAGCTTGGAGCCGGCTTCTCTTATGCGTGCCTTCTCGGCGTAGTTTCCTTGAAAATCTGGAGGCGGGAACCAGCTGGCGCGCATGCCAGGCGGCGGGCTGGCCGCCCGCTGCCTGCGCACCACGTGGCACCCTCCGGCTGGAAGGGCCTGCCAGCCCACGCGTGTGACGGGACGCCGCCGCAGGCCGGGGCCCGCCACTTCCACGCCTCGGCCTGTGCGCGGATCTTCTGTGGCCCGAACCGACCGCACATCTCCCAACGGCGGTTCCCATTTGCCATAAAGGCGCAATAATCGCGGGACATGGGAGAGTGGGCGCAGTTAATCCCACGCCCCCCGTGCCTCGCCTCCTCGGCTTTGCCGCACGAGGCTATAAGTAGGGGCGGGGAGGGAGGAGCGGCGGTTGTTCGCACACTCGCCCTCGCTCCACCATCACCTTCTTCTTCCTCTCCGTCGCCGCAGCGGCTCTCCGCAACGCCACCGTCCCGTCACTTCTCTTTAGTGCGCCGCAATCTTGCCGCCACCGCATCGCGAGTTCTCCGTCACCGCGCTCTCCATCGTCCTTGCATCATCATGGCCCCGACATCGAGCTCCTAGGACGGCTCCAACATCCGCGACGACCACATCGACTTCCTCCGCAAGACGCACCGGTTGCCGAGCGAAGATCTTGTGCGGGTCCGCCTCGCGCTGGCGAGGGAGGTTTCGTCGGCGCCGGAGGAGGGCGAGCGAGTGATCTTCTACTCGCACTGCCTGCGCGGTGTCGGCCTTCCCGCGAGCGGCTTCTTTCGCTCGTTTCTCAATTTCTACCATCTCCAGCCGCACCACCTTACTCCCAACACGGTGGTGCTGCTGTTGGCCTTCGTCACGCTGTGCGAAGGTTTCCTCGGCGTCCTCCCCACCATCGAGCTCTGGGGGGAGTTCTTCCAGTCCAAGCTCGGCACGGTTGTCGTAGGCGTGCCGGCTCCATGCGGCGCCTTCATCGCCATCCGGAGATCCACAGCCGACAACCCGTTCCCGTCCATCACGCTGATCCAGTCGGTGAAGTTTTGGCAAAAGTCTTATTTTTACGTGAAGAACGTCGCTCCGCACGGCGACTACGTCAACTTGCCGGCTTACGTAGCCAGCCCGCCGCCTGGGAGGCAGCCCTCGTGGTCCTTCCAGGCCATGTTGCTAACGCCGGCTGGAGCTGGTGCCGTCGCCCGACTTCGGGTGCTGATCCAGTCGGAGCGTCTGACTGGGTCCGACTTGATAGCCGCCTTCGTCGAGCGCCGGGTACTCCCGCTCCAGGGCCGGCCTCATCTGATCTGTCAGATGAGCGACCGCTTCGACCCAAGCCGGCTCAGCACCAGGGAGATGCCTCACGACGAGGTATCTTACATGGTGAACTACATCGCCAACTGCAAGCTCACCGAGGAGTGGCAGTATGGCAAGGAGACGTACTCTCGCGCCAACCCCCCGCCTGTGGTAAGCTTTCTTTTTTTCCTTTTTTCTTGTCGCCGAATTCTCTCTGGCCGGCTTCTGACCAGTCGGCTTGTGTCGGCGTTCTGGGAACGGGGGTCCCTAGACTTGCCTGCCTGCGGCCTGCGGCGTGGCTCGAGGGGCGGTTCAGCATGGTCCATCTTCATCAGCACAAGCTCAAGACCCTCGCGAGGGGCCAAGCCTCGCGGGGCGGACGACAAGGGACCTCCTCTGGCACGGCCTCGTCAGGCTGGCTCGCGAGGAGGCGGAGAGATCAAGGCGGGGTACCTCGCGAGGTGCCCATGACGCAAGCCATGACGACCAAGGGCACCAGGCGGGCGCCAGCCCGCGCAGTGTCCTTCTTTCCTCTTTGGTGCAAAGGGAGCGAGCGCAGGCGAGAGCATCAAGCAAAGGCATCCATTTCGGTGCAACAAGACCAAGACCAGCAGAACGATAGGATGGAGGTCATCGTGGAGCCCAAGCCGGCGTCACCACCAGAGCCTTTGGCAGGCGAGCACCAACTTTAGTCAGGATAAGTGTACTAGATGTTCCCCTTCAAAATGGCCAATTGTTGGCACCCTTCCCGCTCAATATTTGGGAAGAGGCCCAGGGCCTTTGCCTATAAATAGGACTAGCCACCCACCAGGTAGAGGCATCGATCGACCTATCTAGAAATCCATCCAGAGAGCGACTGAACTCCCCAAGTGGTTCATTGCACCAGCCAAGAGCAGACCCTCGCGAGGCTGTTCTTCCTTATACTGTTCATCATCAGCCCAAGAGGCAATCCACCACACCACACACTAGAGTAGGGTATTACACCACAATGGTGGCCTGAACCAGTATAAACTCTGTGTCTCTTGTGTTGTTCCTTTGATTGCTTAGATCATAGCGAGGCGGTGAGGTGCAGGTAGGCAGAGGGAGAAATCTCCGCGCGCACCCCAGTGTTCGAATCTTGAGGGTCTGCCGGAACCCGAAATCCGACTTTTGGCGCGCTAGGTAGGGGTGCGCCGGAATTTGTCTTCCGCCCTCCTGTTCTTCATCGATCATCGCGTCCATGTCAGACGCTCGTCGGGCCCGCGCCGAGAACCGAGCCGCTCTCGCTTCCCGCGTCGCCCAGACGGCCCCCATTGGCGGCCACCCCCGCCATTCCCCGTCGCGTGCCGTCAACGCCGCCACCGGCCCGGCGGGGAACGGGCAGCAAGCATCATCCCAGCATCCATCCATGAGGCGAGACGGACGCACTGCCACTCCTTCGCTCGCCCCGACTGGTTCTTCGTCCCGCGCGCCACGCGCGGCCATGGAGGCTCGGGCTGCGCTCATCGCGGCAAACGAGCTCCTGCGCTACCGCCCAGTCGACGACGTCTACGAAGAGTGGCTCGACCGCATCGCCGAGCTCGTCCGTGCCGCAGGGGGCTCCCCCGCGCCATCCTTCTCGCTGCACCGCGCCCCGCCCTACGCGGGCAATGAAGCTTCGGGGGTGCCTCAGCCGCCTCCCCCTCAAGAAGGCGCCCTGGCCCCAAGGCGCGTGGCCCCTGGACGGAACCCACCCTGTCCGGCGCCAGCGCAGCAAGAGCGGAGCTGCCAAGAGGTTCCTCGCCCCCAAGAAGCTGCCCCAGTGCTCCCTGCTCCGGTCCGTCGCGACCACGCTCCTATTCCAGCGCGCCAAGACTCCGCGCTGCTCCCAGCTGCAGCGCATGGGGGCCCGCAAGACCAAGCTCCTCGTCACCAGAGGCCTCCCGTGGCCACAGCAGGCTGCCATGCCTTCACCACCGAGCTGTGCAGCGTCGCGTGGCCCTGCAAGTTCAAGCCAGACCTGCCCCTTCGCTACGACGGCACGGCCGACCCTGCAGAGTTCCTCCAGCTCTATGAGCTAGGCATCAAAGCCGCCAATAGGGATGAGAAGGTCATGGCGAACTGGTTTCCCATGGCGCTCAAGGACGGGGCCCGCACCTGGCTCCTGAACCTGGCCCCAGGCATGATCTCCTCCTGGGACGAGATGCGCACCCATTTCATCGCCAACTTCCAAGGTACTCGCGACCGGCCACCTTCCGTGAGCGACATGCGCCGCATCAAGCAGCAACCAGGGGAGACCCTGCAGAAGTACATCCAGCGCTTCAACAACGCACGTCTCAAGATTCCCAAGGTGACCGAGGAGGCCATCATCTCAGCCTTCTCCGACGGCGTGCGTGACGTCAAGATAAAGGAGGAGCTGGCGATGCATGAAGATCTATGCACTTCCTTGGAGCTGTTCAACCTGGCAACCAAGTGCGCCAGGGATGAGGAAGGGCGCCTTTCCCTCCTCGAGCTGCCAGCCGCAGACCCAGAGGAGAAGAAATCCAAGGCCAAGAACGTGAAGCGCAAGGGGGCTGCCGTGCTCGCGGCAGAACCAGACACCAAGCGGGGCAGAGATCAGCCCGAGTATTTCAAGGGCAGCCAGTACTGTGTGTACCACGACCTCCACACCCACAACACCAACGAATGCCAAGAGCTCCAAGCCGTGCGAGAAGGAAGGGTTGGCCGATGCCTCGACTGCAATGATCATGGCTATGGCCGAGGAGGAGGAAGGAACGCAGGACGCTGGGAAGACCGCGGCCCTCGCCAAGGGTGGCGCGACCGACCTCGCGAGGATCGCTGGAAGGATCAGCCTCGCGAGGGAGACTGGAGGGATCAGCCTCGCGAGGATCGTCCGCAAGGAAACGCAGGCCTCCCTCTACTACCTTCGCAGCCAAGGAGAAACGAGGACCATCATCAGGACGAGGGGGCTGGGGGCTTCCAGGAGCCGCGCGCGATCGCCTGCATCCTGGGTAGAGCTCAAGCCCCGGCCTCTCAACGCATCTTCAAGCAGTTCGCCCGCGAAGTGAATGCAGTCCTCCCCAAGCTTAAAGCCACGTGCCCCCTCAGGTGGTCAGCATGCGCCATCATGTTCAGCTCAGCGGATCAGCTCAAGTGTGCAGCCACAGCCGGAGTCCTCCCAATGCTTTGCTCCCCAGTCATCAGCAACGTGCAAGTCACCAGGACCCTCATCGATGGTGGGGCAGGGCTCAACGTCCTGTCCGTAGAGACGTTCAACAATCTCCAAGTGCCTTACGATCAGCTTCAGCCAACCAAGCCTTTCTCCGGAGTCACCGATGGCTCCACGATTCCAATTGGGCAGGTCCGTCTCCCTGTCACCTTCGGGGCACGCAACAACTACCGCACCGATCTCATCGACTTCGACGTCGCCAACATTCGCCTGCCGTACAACGCCATCCTCGGGTACCCAGCTCTCACCAAGTTCATGGCCATGACTCATCATGGCTACAACATCCTCAAGATGTCAGGAAGTGGCGGAGTCATCACGGTGCCCTGTGAAGAAAGAGACGCAGTGTGCTCCCTGGAACGAGCTTTTCAGGCCGCATCACTTGAAGACCCAGATCGCGGGAGCGGGAGGCTCCCTGAGACCGCCCCCAAGAAGAAGAAGACATCGCCAGGCCCGACCCCTCAGGAGACAGGCCCCTCAGGGTCTGTTCCTGCTCAGGGGGCACCTCCTTCTATCGCATAGGGAGGCGCGCCTGGCGCCCTCCTCAAGCAGGGCTCGGGGGCTCCCTCCTGGAGGGCCAACGACCTTGCTAAGGTCACGAGGGAGGCGCTTGGGCACCACTTGGAGGCATGTTTCAGAACACGTTTCCCTCAGGAAGGAGCAAAGCAAGGAGGGCCAAACCCTTAGGAGTTCGTCAGTCAGGTCACACAGGAGTTGCAAGAGTCAAGAGTCATGAGTGGCAGCCGCCGCTTACCCGCAGAAGCTCCCCATCCAGGCGAGGATGGTGGGCTGCGCGTCTGCATCGACATCCCAGGGCTCAACCGAGCCGCCTCTCAGGAGCGCTTCTAGCCCTCACGCGTGGGGCGCTGCGAAGGCCCACCCCACAGCAACGTTCGCATGCCCTACGGCTTGCCGAACGTGGCTGCGGTGCGCCAATGCCTCATGAGGAGCATCCTGGAGGCTCAGGGGGCCAGGCGTTCCGCAGTCCTGGAGGAGATGGAGATGGTTCGCGAGGAGCCACCAGCGCCTCCGGAGCCTCCCGAGGCTCCTGGGCCTGGGGGCTCGTGAAGATCGGCTCCAGCAGCCCGCTACGCCTGCTACTTCAACACCCCTTCGTCGTCAACACTATCAGGTGACATCTTTCAAGTTTCATTTCTAGCTGGGAGCGCCCCCAGGGCTGCATCATTCCCAGGCCGCGTGGGTCCGTCCCTGCGGCGTCTATCCCTTTTGTTCATGTTTTTAGCTTACCTTGTTGGGGGCGCCCCTCGGGCTGCATCATCCCCAAGTCGCTCAGGTCAGACCCAGCGGCATGTATCCCTCTTGCGTTTATTTTCTGGCCATGCATTCGACCCATCATGCTTGTTATTTGGTGTCTGTCCGTGGCACTCCTTCTTCCTTCTGTCGGCCGCTTGCACGTTAAAGGGGGGGGGGGTACCCGAGCATCGCGACTCAGGGCTCCTACTGGCTCTCCAGCCCTCACCCTCTGGCTTTGTCCACGGCATCGCGCCCTGGCAAACCAGTGACGGCTGAGACTCGCTCGAGGGCCGGGACCCGAGGACGTAGAGCGTCGACATCGAACCGAGCTT